>NC_137063.1:19060092-19107592 GCF_032717465.1 Coenobita brevimanus | reverse complement strand
ATATATATATATATATACAGAGAGAGAGAGAGAGAGAGAGAGAGAGATATAGATATAGACATAGATATATATATATATACCCTTTTTGCTAATTCATTCATAATATATTCCTTTTAGTAATTTTATGAAAATATTTATCACTGCCGGCAGAAAAAATCTTTCTTAACCCCTAAAACTCAGGGCGTCGCATTTGCGACGCTCGCCGAAAAGGACATAACGGCGGATCGTCGTGTTTGCGATTCGAGGTAATTTTGAATAACCGTGGGCAAGCAGGTTCAAGCTGGTATTGTCTATCAGTACCGCCACCCTTTAGCTACTATTAGCACACTTGACCTTTGTACCACTGACCTCCGTTGTTGCCAAGTATCTTTTTTTTTACCCACCCACGCACCGCAGCCCGGCCACCCTCGCCGTGATATATGGCAGCGCACGGACTGCTCAGAAATGTCAATCTGCGCCTTCCTCTCGCAAGCACTTTATGCTAATTGGAAACGCTTGTTTCCCCAGTTGTCACACTAGCTTTTTTTTCGCGCGGTTTGCCCCTGTTTAGTGTCAGTTTACCGCAGTCTTTCAAGGTGACATCATGTCGAATTCTAGCTCTTCCGAGTCAGTGCCTTCAAGCCCTCCGAAAAAGCGCTTTGTGACCTCTACCCCGTCAAAACCCTTACTAGGGAGTGCAAAGGGCCTGAGTGAGTCTGCTTTAGGCCTAGAATTACTGAAAGCCTCTATGGACTATGGTAGTGACATTGCGGTGTTATTGAGCCTTGCTGAATCAGACACTTTATCGAGTGCTGAGTCTGAGGTGCAGGAGGAGACAATTCCTGTGCCTAGCACCTCGTCAGGCAAGGCTCCAGTGCAGAAGTGAGTGGCGTATGGCAAGGGGGCCAAGAGGAAGCGAAGTGGTGACCCCGGTTCCCAGCCATTGTTCTCCTCAGGCCGGCCATTGTCCCCAACCTCAGGTCACGCCGCCGCCATACCGCCTCGCACCCCCAGCCCCATTCTCTCGTCATCTTCATCTGCTGTGCTTTCTCCTGAGTCTTCGGAGTCTCCTTCACCACCTCGGAAGGGAAGTAGGCAGTCTGGTATTTGTAGAGGTTTCCGTAGGCCCCGTGTTCGTGCTGGCATGAGTAGGAAAGTGTCTCCTAGTGGTAAAATTAGTGGTAAGGTTTATCGCACTAGGCAACTCACCACCCAGCCTACTGCGAGTGACCTTGAACCTTCTCCCACTGTCCCCACCACCACCACCACCGCACAGGCCCGACCTAGCTCACCCACTGCCACACAGCCTGCCTCACCCACTGCCACACGGCCTGCCTCACCCCCCGCCGCACCCACCCACTCCCAGCCTAGGCAGGGCACTCTGGACACCTTCGTGTGGTCTGAGGGCTCTGATTTTGTGCCAGAGGATCTGCCCTTTGATTCCACTGGGTGTGGGATCCAGGCTGACTTCCCTGTCCCCGAGGGTGGTGAATGCTTGGACTACCTGTTGACCTTCCTGGATAACGAAGTCATGGAGCAGATTTGTACTGAGACGAACAGGTATGAAGGACAATGTGCTGCAGTTCGTCAGGGTGAAGGTGCAACGCCATCCACGTCGTGGATGGCAGCATGGGTTCCTGTGACGATCTGGGAACTATTTGTATTCATCGGCTTGATGCTTCTGATGCCACATAACTGGAAGCACAAGCTCTCGGAGTACTGGAGTGCTGACGATCTTTGCCCCACACCCATCTTTGACAAGTACATGACTCGGGATCGTTTCAGGCAACTCATGACGTACCTTCACTTTGCCAACAACGATAAGCCTTCCCAGACTGACCCCCTATGGAAAGTGAGGGAAATCCTGAACATGATCAAGGACAAGTTTATGACGTTCCTTCGGCCCTTCAAGAAAGTAGTGATCGACGAGTCCTTGGTTTTGTTCAGGGGCCGTCTTCGGTTCGTGCAGTATATTCCAAGCAAACGCCACCGCTTTGGAATAAAGTTTTTCATGCTGTGCGACTGCAAGACGGGGTTCATCCTAGACTTCGTTATCTACACCGCCAGCAATGTGGCCTTGGACAAGACTAACCCCCTTGGATTCTCTGGCTCTGTGGTGAAAGTGCTTCTGGAAAAGTACTTTGGCGGGAATCATGTCCTGTATACGGACAATTATTATACAGCACCCAAACTCGCCAAGTACCTTTCAGAGCACGGCGTCGGATCCAGTGGCACTGTCAGGAGCAATAGGGCACACTACTCTGCCTTCCTCGAGGCTGAAAGATCAAATCGGGGAGACGTGCACCTGAAGAAATCCGACAAGATGCTGGCGATACGGTGGCACGACAAGAGGATCGTCAATATGCTCACCACAGTCCACAAGGGGGAAATGCAAGCCACAGGGAAGGTCGACAGAAGGACTGGCGATCCTGTGATGAAGCCTGATGCTGTAATTGACTATAACGTCAATATGCGGCTGGTGGACAAGTCCGATATGATGATCGGAGAGATTGACTGCCTGAGGAGGAACCGTCGCTGGTACAGGAAGGTGTTCTTGCACTTGCTGGATATGTGCATGCTGAACGCCTTCATCCTGTATAAGATCAAGAACAGGAAGCCAGCAAACTACTCTCTCCGGCGGTTTTCTAAGACTTGTGTCTACCAGCTGCTTCAGCGTTTTGGGCAGGTACTGCCATCAGGTGCCAGGCGCCACTCACAGACACCTCCAGACCGCCTACAGTGCCAGGACTACTTTCAGCGACACCGCCTGGAGCCACTGCCTAGCACTGCCAAGAGGGGGAAAGCACTGAGGAGGTGCTATGTTTGCAGCCACACAAACCGGCAAGAACGAACTTTTAGACGCACCTCCTTGCAGTGCAAAGAGTGTCAGCTTCCCCTGTGCGCTTACCCGTGTTTCTTTGACTACCACACCCTGAGTAGATATTGAAAATAATGGTGAAAATATGTAAATAATACTGAGAGTGACTGTGATACTAGTGTTTAGTTTTCTTGTACCTACTGACAGTGACAGTCAGTTGAGTGTAAATTAGTGTATGTAGTTGTAAAAGCACTGACAGTGACAGTGATTTCAGTGTAAATTATTGTACATAGTAATAATATAAGTATTGAGAGTGACAGTCACTCCAGTGTAAGAAGTTGAAAGCATATTTTTCTATTCTATGTTATGACAGTGACAGTTTGGTGTGCAGAAAATATTATTTTTATAGGTAATGACAGTGACACTGATGAATAAGGCACTAAACTGACAGCGAGAGTGAAAGTGAGCGATAGAAATGAAGTGCGAGCGGCCGACAGGAGCGAGAATAAAGTGACTGGCGTAAGGCAGAATAAAATCACGCCGCGGTGGTCTTTCTCATTCCCGCTTCACAATACTGGCAGTGACAGTGATTTTTATGGCCGTAATAGTGACATGCGAGCCTTTGGGAAGTACTATGAAGGAAAATAATGTAGTATACTTGTTTTTAGCTGTGAAAAAAGAAATGTTTTTTCAGTGACGGGAAGACCGCCGCCGCGCTACATGTCGGCCGTACGCTCCGTTGATTGTAGCCTTATTTTCAGTGCTTATTGTACAAATACGGATTCCAAACTACCTGTACGTTGTAGTATAAAGTGTACTGTGACAGACTGACGCTGTGGTAGAGGGGAAACCGGGTTGCTGGAGGTGTGAAAGTGAAGATTTTGTTACCCAACTTTACAAGTCTCCACAAGTCCTTGGGTAGTCCACGAAGGCTCAACACCTGTCTCAGGAGAAAGCTGAATGTAAGTACTATCTGCCATAAAAATTATAATGTTCTAGGGTTAATCTCTGATTTTTGGCAAATATTTCCCTACAGGTACTCAGACCGCGATACAACCCCGCCACAGGGGGGGATCGGCTGTCGATGGCCGCGCTTTAGGGGTTGCAGCCAACTTTTATTTGTGACTTGCAAATCTTAAGACGGTGAATATACTGTACAAATTATACGTACCTTGTACTGTACTTTGGTTCTGCGACATATAAATAGCTCGCTAGAATACAGTACCGGGTACCATATACTGTAGATCTGAAAGAAAACCTTAAGTCAAGCAATAATGCTTATCAATCAAGCAGATACTGTAATACAAGTTATCAATTGCGAAATCTGATTTTATTTTTTGTCACAGTACAGTATGTCAACTGAGTCACATTGCTGTATGCGCTGTGGGCCCAGTAGCCAATTTAAGATTCATTTTCAATTACATCAGGTTCTGTAGGTTCCAGTAGGTTTTGTTCGCAGGTAAAGCTAAAATAGTGAGGTCAGGTAAGAAATTACTTTAGTTGGGTGTAGTGGCAGTTTGTGTTAGTTAGGTCTGGCGGCAGTTCGTGTTAGCCTGGTCAGGTCAAAATTTGTTTTGGTTAGGTTAGCACCAGCGGTAGTCTAGATTAGTTACCTACGTTGGTTCAGTTTGGTTAGGTTACTTTAGACTAGTAATATGATGAATGATTTGCTTTAGTCAGTGCAGTCATTTAGTAGCACAACATTCTGCTTTGGAAGATATAAACTCTTCCATACAGTTTTGGTAAGAGTTTTGCGTAATGCCCGAAACATGCTGGTATTTACTGCATTTCAATATCTTACTCATTCAAACATAAAGTTGCCCTTTTTGTATGTTTTCTACGCCCTGGTATTCATTTTGCTATTTCTTTTCACTGACACTAAACTTTTCTTTACTACTGAACGGAAGAACAATTTGAAAGACCCTGGTATGCTATCGAATTCAAAAAAGAAAAAAGAAAAAAAAAATCTGCTAAACTGAAATCCCTGCATAAAGAGTTTCTTCCTGCCAGGAATGATGATTTATATAGTAACATAAAATAACGAACAGGTATATATTAAGAAAGTGTTTGCAGCCAAACCTTACACATTCCAGACACGCTAGTTTTGCAGACTTTCTTTGATGCTAGCCTTAACTTTATCTAATGTTACACCACTAGAGTATGAGAAGGTTGTTATATAAATATATTTGTATTGGCTTTCACACTTACATACTGACTGCCTTCCTCCCAGAAGAAGTAAACATGAGACGATATTTGTGTTGAACCAGCATAGAGGTTCTCACGATAATGTGACTTCACACTTCGGCTTCATAGTAGATTCGTCTGAATGCTGAAGGGTTAATGGCACCAGTACTCACATTGTCAGTCTTATTTTACTCACTCCCAGTCAAATAATACTGACTGGCATTTAGTTGCAATAGAATGTTTGACCTGCTTCAATACTGAGATAGATAATGGTGATAGTATTAACGTTCAGGCTGCTAAGACTGTCTCTGCTGAAGAGGCTTGTCTGCTTTTTGCTAAAATTAAATACTATAGAATGGTACCTACCATTTCAGGGTTAACTGGAATGCAATCGACTATTATGTACCGTACTTTGCGCTAAGGTTAACAAGTAGGTGCTTTCTTTGTCATTGCTGACATTTGAACTTTTTTATTAGTACCACAGGAGACTTCATATTACGTATTCATCAGTTGTTTATTTTGCGTGTTAAACTTTAACATACACGTATATGTCATTATCTTCTTTATTTGTAGTAACACGGTTTGCATTAACGTGTATGAAGATATATTGGTGTAATATGCATAACTAATCGCTAAAGAATAAGTGTTATAGTATCTCCAAAGTCGCTTAGAGTGTGCCACAGTACGTTTACTGCTGGCCAAATTAGTTTGGCTAATGTTAGGTTAGTCTCGAGACTTTTTCTTTCTAAAATTCACATTCTCACCGACTACTCCTACTAATCCTCATCCATCCTAATTGGTTTTGGTAAGTGCCTAGGTACAATGAAGCTGCAATCAGACATATGCTGAAGGAAAATGTACGATGTTGTAGGTCAAAAAAAAAAAAAAAAAACGAAAGAAGAATATCCCGTTTCCCTGGACCACGGCCTGGGCAGTCCATCTACAATTCCTTGATAAGATGTACAATAGGTAGCCATAAGAACTAGACAGCTCGGAATTCGGCCTAGTGAAACTGTTCTCCATTTTTTTCCAAGTTGCAAGAACGGACAATTTATGTCAAAATATGCCCAATTCCCTCCTCACTGTGACAAGTCCCTAGGGTTATACTTTAAGTGGTTTTGGAGATTTCGTATCACCACATCCTTCGCCATGAACCTGTCTATTAAACTTGACAATCCTTCTGTACGTTACTATAACAAGTTATGAGATGCTTGAAACATAATTGACATAAAGAAATTATTGATGTGTAATATGGAGATTTCACAGTGGGGAAGAGGTAAGACAAAGCCTCATATGCCATTTAGAATAAGCCTTTGGTTTCTTCCTTTGTGAGATTTGCTACCTCAATGCAGAGTCCTTCCACTGCGTTACTTTTACCTATAAATAAATGTGGCTTAATTCTCGGCACTGTAGCTGGGTGACGTTGCTGGGATGGTCACACCGAATAACTGTGTGTGTGTGTGTGTGTGTGTGTGTGTGTGTGTGTGTAATCATCTCTCTTTCTCTCTCTCTCTCTCTCTCTCTCTCTCTCTCTCTCTCTCTCTCTCTCGTTCTCTCTCTCTCTCTCTCTCTCTCTCTCTCTCTGTATATGTATGTATGTATGTATAGATAGATAGATAGATAGATAGATAGACAAATAGATATGCATAAATATTCATAATTTTATTTTCACTCTTCGGTTCCTTCGATGTCCCAGTAATATCTGTGTGACCAGCATACCTGTTCACATCCTCTCCTCTCTCCTTGATATACTCTATTTCTCTCCCTCTTGCTTCATCACTCGTCCACACTAATTTCTCTTAGTCTGGTTTTCCCTGATGTTAGCTGCTTATGTTTATTCCCTGTAACTTGCTTGCAATTATTCTCTTTCCCCTGTACAGATTCTCTCTCTCTCTCTCTCTCTCTCTCTCTCTCTCGTGTCGCAACAGCACTCCCAAACCTTATCTTTCACAGGGAGAGAATTTTTTATTTATCATTTTCCGATGCGGACCTCCACTCGTCAGGACTCTTTTATTTATGTTGGGCCCTGGCCGTATATACCCTGTGTGATTCGATACATGAGAGTTATATCCATGGACGTTTTTTTTTAATATTTCATCTATTTACTTCCAGTTTTCTGTTAATCATCGTTTATTGCCCCATTACGAGCATAGGGACCCTGGACATGGTTACATAGACCAGACATGTAAAGCTGTAGCGGCGATTTGCTTGCTGTGAGAGAGAGAGAGAGAGAGAGAGAGAGAGAAATAAATCCAAACTATCTGGTGCATACATTTATCGATCACGTCCATTAATCTAATAATTTGCAGCAGTCAGTATTATCGTAATGTTTTCTGTCAAAACTTCGTTTGACTTTAGTATTTACCACTGTATTAATCTATATTGCAATAATTTATAAAGTTTACCTTATGGCTCCTTTGGAGTCAGTGTAGGCTATAACCTAAACTTTGGCAACATTTGGCAACTGTATAGTTTTACATCTTACAGTTTTCGAATTCAGTGATATAATCTTTGTAGTATGTGGTATTCACAAAATATTTCATCATTGTTTTCAGTATCACAGTCCAGAATGTTTCGTAAAATTTTCTTTTATTTCGTTCATCAGAAATATACTCGTGTTTTCTGTACGATCTGGCATATGTTTAAATTCTATCTTCACTTGAAAACAGAACAAGATTTCTGATTATATTTTAGTGGATAATATTCCTTAAATGACGAACCCGAGACTGTGCGTACTTTTTGGTCACCTGATGGAATTAACCTGCATGTTTTATGCAAATTTCGTCCTGCACTGCTGAACTGATGTGGAGAGCTGCACATTTTATGCCGGAATTCGGAGTCCCACTTTGCAAGTGTTATTATAAACTTCCCACACTTTTACTCAGCGCAAAATAACAACCCGACTATTTTGTATTTTACTACAACCGTTGCTACTCCTCACCCTGCCCTGCGGTGTGAAAGGAGGTCTGGATTATGATGATATTTTTATTTTATTTCATTTGTATTATTTCTAAGCGACTTTACTATATCTCGGAATGGCCTGCTGAACTAAAGGGGTTAATGAAAATTATACTGAAACCTTCTGTATTCTTGTATCAAACATAAAATAACAGATAAGAATGTGATTTGTGGCAAATTTCATGCTCTACTACACTTCCTTGCAGCTACACATTCGTGGCGGAAGTTGAAAACCCACCATATAGCTATTATTATACATTCCTTACCTTTTTTTTTTTTTTTTTTTTTTTTCAATTCGAGGAGTCATGTAGGCTACATTTACCATATCTCCTGTAAACTGTTCACTTAGCTTAGGAGAGCCAGTTTTCAAAATGGAGGGATTGCATAAAACTTTCATTAACTCCTTCTCTACTACGGTCTCTCCAAAGGTGAGTAAAGTTGTGTGACGGCAGCAAGAAGTATTATCAAAGACATCTGCTAGTAATAGTTATGGAAGTGAACTGCACCAGTACCGTCACTACTATATTCGTTTGCTCGACTGCTTGAGAGAGTTATATATATATATATATATATATATATATATATATATATATATATATATATATATATATATATATATATATATATATATATTTTATGGAACAATATGGAATCTAACATTGCAGATATAATCCTAAACTCACTACTCATTTATTAAACACTTTATTCATCTTGAAATTTGTAAGCTTACTGTTTTTTAACAATTTCAAGATTATTCATACAACTTGAAGGGGAAACTTTTATAACTTGAAAAATTATAATATGTAGCTTTCGTTACTCCCTTCACTATTAGAGGTCTCTCCTAAGCTAATTAAACTGTATGAAGGTACAAAGAACACAAAATAAACAACATCTGCTTGTATAGTAATTGTTAAGGAAGTGAATCGCAGCAGTACTGTAAATTACTCTGCTCTGGAAGCTGCTTTTGAGAGATATTTTCCCAAGCTTCTGATTCTATCATAAACTCATCTTTGTTTAGTAAGCAGAAGACAACCAATCCTTACTTGTTTTGCTTTATTTTTTACTTTATTATTATCAACAATAGACGTACCTAGGAACAACCTTCTTGTACGAAAGGAGTTAATGACGGTTATATTAAAACCTTTAATCTTTTACTAAACTCAAAGAAACAAAGGATGCCAACAGCTGCAACACTGCTTGCCTGAGCCGAGCTACCAGATATAAACCTTATTAACGCTTTTCAGCTCATAAAATAAGAATTATCCCTCAAGAAACAGTGGGTTATCTTGGGTGGAAAAAGAAATCTTATGTGGTTAACGGGATTAAAGGATCAGGTTCTTACTTCTTGGCCACCACATTAACCCTTTCAGTACAGTCGCGAAATTAAGTTTATTTTTTTTATTCCATCAAACAATTGTATTCACGTTACGATAACCTTTTCGACCTTAATGGGTTAAATATAGCCTTCAATACCTCCCTCACTACTCTGGTGCTTTCTTAAGTTGAATAAAATCGATCAGCCAGAATATGAATGACAAGAAACAGAATTCGGCGTACCGAAAGGGGAGCTATGTGGGTATATACATATGTGTCTGTGTATACGAGTAGTAGTGGCCGGTTTGCACATGCCTGGCTTTGGTGGGCTGCTTAACTATACGTATTTAAGTCTCGTTACACAGATCCTGAAAGGCAGCTGACCCGTATGGCCGAGGCACACTGTTTTCTGCCCAGAGGAATGACTCGCCACCACTCATGGCCTCATGCACGGCTGTAGGTGAGGATTTGTGAATGACACAATCTGCATAGGGTGGGATCGAACGCAAGTCACGAGGACTGGTGGACCGACACAATACCTACCTGACCACTGAGAAGATGAGTATGGTGTCCCTCGTGCTGTGGCTGAAGGTGGATGGCGCCGTAAAGTGAGTACACTGCCATAAAAATTAATTTCCTCAGCAAAAAACAGTAATTGGGGACAGAGGTTTCATTAAGTTATGGAAATGGTGTGGAATATAAATTTGATACGTTTCCGCGTGTGATGTGTGATAATAACCGGCCAGTAGTAAAAATGAGAAGCAGAATTTATGAATGTTCTTGGGAATGACGAGTTGGGGTGTTGTGGACTGTATTCTCGTTGGCTTAGGGGCATTCTGACAACCTTCCCTTACCATTATATTTCTGCATATGGCATGTTTAAACTTTTACTGATGATATGTGCAGATATCATCATTATCATCGTTATTCCTTAGCTTAACTTCCACCTGCAAGACTGAGTGAGGCAAGACCCCTAAACAAATAAAGCAAAAAAGCAAGATAACTCTCCTCAACATACCCAGGAAAGTAATCTACTCAAATACATAGTTACACATCTACCAATATTTTAGTGCAAGTGGTAGACTATAGCCCCTATTCTCGTCATCTTCGGTGACTTTCTAACACCTCTTCTTTGTCATTTTATTTGTGCATTTGCCATTCTACTGTTTATTTGCATATCGTTCGGGCAATTTAGTATTACGAGGACAGTAATGTTATGCCTTACAAGAGTACAATAAGTTCAAAGGAATCGCCATGGAAAAGGTGGTAGGGAGCCTGTTATGTTCATAGTTAAAAGATATGGTACAAATAAATTCAAAGAAACTTGTTCATAAAAGTTGTGAATTTCGGTGAACATAGCTGGAACCCAACTGCTGATGCTTATGTGGTGTTCTAGATCTACATCTCTCTCTCTCTCTCTCTCTCTCTCTCTCTCTCTCTCTCTCTCTCTCTCTCTCTCTCTCTCTCTTTGGCTTAATAGGCACTGTGATGTCATTTCTCCACATAAATATTTCTGAATAATTCAGTGTATTATATTTACTTACGATATTTGTTCAGAAAAAGTAAGTGGAAGTCAGTGTATGTGTGTGAGTGTGATGAGTGAGACTGTCAGCCATATTTTGAAAGTCATATAGGGTTTCGTAGCATCTCTTCCTTAGCAATTTATTTTTAGTACTTTGACTTGCTCCTGTACAGTATTTGTTTTACTATCGACATAGCATAAGTAAAACAGAAATGCATACTGAGGTGAGATATGCAGAATAAAATCGCCAAAGAAGGTATTATATTCAGTCTCAAAAAACACTTATAACACAACCCTGTGGCTGATGGCTGATGTTTATGCTGAGTATCGGAACCGACACAGGGGACTCACTCATACCACCCTATCACCCAGCCTTATTACACTAAAGGGAAAAAAAGTAATCCCATTGTACTACCCAGGGGCAACGCCTTAGCCCTCCGGGGATACCTGGCGTAAAACCAAATTATTATTATTATTTTTTTTTATATATTACTGCCTTTGAATTATAGGCACCCCAGACTAAACTCCTGCATTTCAGTATGCATTACTGGCAGGTAGATGGCCGGCCTTCTTCAGCTGATGATGGCATTACTAGTTGGAAAAATGGGTAGCGAATGCAAGTCAAGAGCGTTACCCGGACTACAGCGCTCTTACCACACCATCCTAACCAATACCCTTATATTCCTTTCATTACGAAAAAGGTTTTTATTTCCTTTAGGAAAGACCTGTGTTTTCGAACCTACTTTAATGCCAACCTTCTGCACAGCACATAGCTATGCTACACTCAGTCTGTATGCTACATTCAGTCCTGATGCGTTTTTTATTTTCGTTATCAGTTTAATTTTTTACCAGTTACGAATCATATCTTCAAGTGAAGGGTTCATTTATGGCTGAATCTCACTTCTCCAGTAACAAAAAATAAATAAATAAATAAATAATATCCCTTTGGTGAATAAAATCAACTCGTGGTAACAGGAATACGAAGATTACTTGTTTTATGTATTTACACTCCAGTACCTGGACGGTTTCTCTAAATATATCATTTAGGCTGCTGGAAGAGTATTTATTTATTTATTTATTTATCTATTTATACACAGTTTCATACCACTTTGTCTCATTACTCTGATCATCCCCGTATTATTGCACTTTATTATCAAATATCGTGTTTTTATATCAACCCTTTCGCAGCGGAGAAAAAGATAGCGTCGGAGTAAGAGTGTGAGGGTGATAAAGAATATGTAGTCATTGTGAAGATAGGTATGAAGTGTGAGTACGGTGTGAGCAGCAGAATGATATATGAACTTTATGTATACTGAGTGTTAGTGTGTAGTGTAAGGAATATTATGAGATGTGATTGTCATGAGTAAGGATGAGTATGAGGTATGAACTTATATTGTGGGTATGAAGTTTAAGTAGTGTGGATTGTGAAGCTCAAACATACGGAATACAAGCTTATGGTGAGAGTATTAGGGGGATTGTTACTGTGAGGTGTGAGCATGAGGAGAAAGAAGTAGAGTTGTGACTCTGAGATATAATCAGTATGAAATGTGAGGTGTGAGTGCTAGGAAACAGGAGGAATGTAATGTGCTAGTTTGTGGATAAGATAAGGTTTGTGTGTGAAGGGTAAGTGTAATGTGTTTGGAGTATTAGGATGACTGCTGGTGTGGAGTGTGAATGTTAGAAGGAAGAATGTTAGTATAAGGAAGGAATCTAGGGAAAATAAGGATGGTTCTTTCTGTTAGGTGAAAACGCATGTGAGGAAGAATCCTCGTATGTCGTGTGAGTGTAAGGAATATGGAGAAAAGTGCTTCTGTGAAATATGAACATTAGGAGGAGCATGATGATATGAATTGTGAGTGTAAGGTGAATGAGAAAGAATGTTAGAGCTGTGAATGTTAAAAGCATGGGGAAGACTATTTGTGCGAGTTTAGTGCAACTAGGAGGAAGATTGTAAGTGAATATGAGGAGAAATGAGAAAGGGGATGATTAACACAGTGAAATGTAAATGTAAGTGTGAGGAAGATAGTTAGTATGAGGTGAAAGTATGGGAGTAACAAGACTAGTTAATGTGAGATGTGAGTTGAGGTGTATGAAAGGAAGATTTTTACTGTGAGGATGAGCATTCTTATTGTCATCTGTGAATATGAGGAAGTGTATGAAGAAGACTCAGGCCTCACAGTTCACCTGACAGGCCGACACACCTCTCATATCGCACCATTTTCTATGCCTGTTAGTTACAACCAATCACTAAATTGATGGTACATTGATAACTTGTCTTTAATAATGATGCCTAAGAATTTCAGCGTATATTTCACGTCGTAATATTTACCTAGATGTTTAATTTTGCTGAACACGTTACAGGATTTCAACATGCATTTCACTTACGTAATATTGTAAGTTAGGTGCTGACTCTACAGAATACCTACTAAAATAGGGAAAAGAAAAGTGTTATTTAGCTTTTCACTACTTGTCCGTGATAATCATCCAACATATATTTCACTTGACGCAATATCGTGTCAGAAATAATGAAAATTGATGCCTATGAATAAAGGAAAAAAATGAGTGTTATTTTATCTTTTCTGTAGCTTCGCCTTGATGAAGATCCTCATAAACTTCAAAATGTATATCACCTTATGCAATAGTGACTTAAATAATGTATATAGATATATATATTAATTTAAAAAAAAGTGTTTAAATTTTTCTCATATCTGAATCTTGCTTACGACGACATCCAAGAATAAAGTATTGCATTTCATAATTCATATTCCAAATATGTCAAATATTGTTCTGGGTTAATAGGATAGGAATTTTTAGCACATCAATACCTGTTCCACAAATTGTTAATCGATACAGCTGAGAACTGAGAACAGTAATGTCTCACAACATACTGAAAAGCTGTTTTCATTTTCTGTGTTAATGAATTCTGATACCAACATGTCATCGCCGTGTCCCACACCCCTCCAAAAAGTCCTTTTTATATAACTTGTCTTTACCCATTTGACAACTTGAGTCCACTTCAAAGCTGAAAAAAATCTCCTCGTGATATATATATATATATATATATATATATATATATATATATATATATATATATATATATATATATATATATATATATATATATATGTGTGTGTAATTCCTATAACTCTCATGAAAGGGTTAAGGGAGATTGTCTAATCAAGCCTACCATGAAAAGAGGTCCTCCAATTGTTGAGTAAAATTGTGTAGAGATAGTCTATCTATCTATCTATTGCCATATGTCTTAACCCGTAAAGAGTGACCACAAACAAATCGCCTCCATGTCGCCCGGCCCTTCACCATTTCACTGCCATGCTTCCAATTCACAATCTCAGCTCACATACTTGTTCCTTATGCAAGGAAGGCGGAACCAAAGGCCAGGAGCCGGCAAACAGTTCCCTCCAAGAAAAAACAAAAACAATACACAGAGAACCAAGTTCAAGATCCGCTCATTTCGAGATGTCTGGACACACTGTGTTTGAAAGAATGGAGATCATAGGAAGTAGGAAATACAGACAGAAGACAGTTCCAGAGATGACCTGTTGCATAAAGCAGGGACTGCGAGTAACGGTTACTTCTTTCATTAGAGAGCTAGACAGAAAATGGATGAGAGTTTGTAGCTAGCCGGGTGTTATGCACCCGTCGTAATGGTGGAAGGGTGCAAGCAGAGAGTTCAGAGGAGCAGTGACCATTGAAGTAGTGATAGGAATGAGATTAAAATGCAACAGTGCGACAATGAGAAAGAGGTTGAAGGGAGCCAGTAAGAGAAGAGTAAATGAGATGAAAAGTCTTTGACTCCACCTTGTTGAGTAGAGCTGTATGTGGGGAGCCTCCCCACACTTGAGAGTTGTACTCTACACAGGGGAGAATAAAACAAGTGTACAAAATCAACAACTGTGGAGGGGTAAAGAAGGTATGGAGTCGGCTCAGCAGATTTTACAGGAGATGTAATTTGATCATTCTAAGTTAAATCCAGAGAGCGGTATGTATAAAGATCATGCAGGATTGAGCTGGATATTATTAATTCAAAGCAGGTACTCATGTGGAAGATTTTGACGTGTTGATAGGTGTAAGAACTGAGTTCTTGATGCATTAAAAACAGTGGGCTTAGTTTACCCCAGTCAGGGATACGAGCCAATTCAGACACTAGGTGTGCCATAGCCTCATCCCTTGTTTGTTGAAGTAACTGCCGAGATGGACACTGTGGGAAGTGAATGGAAAAGTGAAGAGTGGAATCATCAGCGTATGAGTGGATAGGGTTAGATGTACAGCTTAGAAAGTCATTGACAAATAAAAGGAAGTGAGTTGGTGATAGGACAGAGCCCTAAGGAACACCACTATTGATAGATCTAGGAGAAGAATGGTGGCTATCTACAAAGGCAGCTAAAGAACAACAAGAAAGGAAGCTAGGGATGAAGGCACAGATAGTAGATAGAAACCGTAAGAGGGCAGTTTGGAAATTAAAGGTTCATGCCAGACTCGCTCGAACGCCTTTGAGATATCAAGTGAAATGGCAAAGCTTTCGCCAAAGTCCCGAAAGGAGGACGACCAGGAATCTGGAAGGTAGATGAGAAGATAGCCAGTGGAGCATCCCTGACGGAACCCATACTGATAATCAGAATGAAGGTTGTGATAGGAAATATGATTTAAAACTTTTTTGTTAAGAATAGATCAGAAAACTTTCGAGACACAGGATGTTAAAGTAGTTGGGCTATAATTAGAGGGTTGGGAATGGTCACCCCTCTTTGGGACTGGCTGAATGAGAGCAAACTTCCAGCAAGAAGGAAAGGTACAAGTTGACAGACAAAGGCAAAAGAGTTTACCTATTCAGGGTGTAAGCACAGAAGCACAATTCTTGATGACAACAGGAGGGACTCCATCAGGCCCATATGCCTTGTTAGTACTGAGGCCAGTGATGGCATAAAATACATCAGTTGAAGAAATTGTAATACCAGCCATGAGGAAGTCAAAGGGAGGAAGAGATGGTGGAGTAGCACTGGAATTGTCTAAGGTGGAATTGGAGGAAAAAGTCTGACCGAAGAGATCTGCATTATCAGTAGAAGAAATAGTTACACAACCATCAGAGTAGAAAAGGCGAGGGAAGGTTGATGAGGTAAAGCTGTTAGAAAGGTTTTTGGCAAGGTGCCAGAAAAAAAAATTAGAAGAATTCGACTTGGAGATTCAGAGCATTTAGCGTGGATGAAATTATTTTTAGCAGAGCGAAGAACAGACTTAGCACGATTCCGGGCAGAAACATAAAGAGGATGAAATTCAGGGGTGGGTTGGCCCTGGTACGTTTTGTAGGCCTTCTTTTTGTCGTGGACGGCATTAGAACAAGCGTGATTAAACCAAGGTTTCTTTGCATTAATCAAAGGATATGAGAAAGGAATGAATGCTTCCATGCCTGAGAGAAAAATCTCCGTAGAGCGCATGGCACACTCGAATGGCTCTCTGCCATGGAAGCAATAACACTGGTTTACAAAAATTTTGAGGCAAGCATGAAATTAGGTGTTCTAACCTAATTTTGGGGTGCTGATTTCAGATTCGAAATCCGTTTTCACTCATCACCTCTAGTTTTTGAGATATACATGTATACATATAGGCGTAAACCCAAAATATTCGCCAAAAATCCATTTACCGTCCTATTTTCTTGGAACTTGGTTTAAAACGCATGCCACAACAAGCACAAACATGTCAAGCAATACATGCAGAAGGACTGGGGGTCTAGGAGCACTTTCGTGCCTGGGAAACATAGTGCCCAAGAAAATCCTCTGGTGGACATGAACAAGATGCTTCTTCCCCCTCTTCATATCAAGCTTGGCCTTATGAAGAATTTCATGAAGGCCATGGACAAGGATGATGCTGCATTCCAACACCTGTGCACTCTGTTCCCAGCTCTCAAGTCTGCTAGGCTCAGGAAGGGCATCTTCATCGGACCTCAGATCCGCGAGGTGCTGAAGGATGAGGTATTCGAGGGGAAGCTCACCTTGAAGGAATTGAGAGCATGGGAAGCATTTAAGGTAGTCTGCCATGGCTTCCTTGGTAATACACGGGCACTAGATTACCAAGAGCGTGTCGAGAAGTTGTTGCAGGCTTATCAGGATATGGGGTGCCGAATGTCTCTCAAAATTCACTTTCTCCATTCCCATCTCAACTTCTTCCCCCAGAACCTCGGAGCAGTAAGTGACTAACATGGGGAAAGGTTCCACCAAGATATTACTAAGATGGAGTGCAACTACCAAGGCAAGTGGAACCCCAGCATGATGGGGTACGTCTGCTGGATGCTCCTGCGCGACATCCCGCAGGCAAAGTACACCAGATCGTCCAAAAAAACTCACTTCTGACTGTCTGTAGTACTATGGTGTGTACAGTATATATGCTTACATCCAAGTAATGGTAATATTTAGTTCTGTCAGTGTTCTGTGTCTGTTTTGTTTCGTTCTGTAATATGCCATTTTAATATATGAAATAAACTCATTATATTATAAATATATGCATTATAAGAAAAAAAGGTATATGTGAAAGCAAAAAAACTAGAGGTGTTAGAGCAAAACTGTTTAGAAATTTGAATTAAGCATATCAAAATTAGTCAAAAACACCTATTCACATGCTTGCCTCAGATTTTTTTTTTTTTTTTTAAACCCGTGTAATCATTCCAGGGAAAATCATAGTACTGCCTGAGGGCCATCCAATCAGCAACTCCAACGTGTCACAACCGATGGGCCTTACTGGTGCAATAGGACAGGTTAAGGTGATAAGGTTGTGGTCGGAGGAGCTCTCTCCCCCCTTCCACCTCACTGACATACACTCTTCTCGTTAGTCTCTCGAGCCCCATCCTCTCCATATGGCCAAACTACCTCAGTGTATTTCTCCTAACATTTTCTATCACATGTAGCTAGCGATACAATAATACAGAATATAATAGCTGAGACAAGACCGTCTGGATACTATAGGAATAAAATATGAAATATGTTATCACAATGAAGTGGATGATATATTGTGTGCGAGTGTACTGTTATGTAATTTGGCTATGGGGATGACAGCAAAAAGGCTAGAATTTCTCTCCTCCATTATGATTCAAAACAAAGACTTCTCTCTGCTAAGATTTCTACAGGTTAGGATATCCCTCTGCAAGGAAATCTCTCTGCTATTAATCATCTGTGCTAGACTTTTCAAATAGGATTTCTCTCTGATAGTATTTTGTTATCTAAGATTCCTCTCAGCTGGGACTGCTCCTAGCTGTTTTTCTTATACATCTACTTTGGATGTAATTTAATAATTGTTAATATAATTGCTGATTCTTAACACCTGTGCTAGCAAAGCTAGTGGTTTTATGCTTTGCTCGAAGAGAGAGAGAGAGAGAGAGAGAGAGAGAGAGAGAGAGAGAGAGAGTACACAGAAGTACAGAGGAGTACCTAAAGAATACAGATAACTGGAGGCTTTCTGGCCCATGACAATGTCTCTTGGAGAAAACATTAATTCATCTAATATCTAAGCAAAGTGTAAGAAAAAAAGAATATAAGAGGAAGACTGTCTCCCATCAACCACAACCTTCGGGTAACAGCGGAAGGAAATATAATTAACCATTCGTTAGTCAAGTGGGGTGTTTTGGCACCCCCAATTTTTTTAAATGCTCATATTTCCTAGCCGGTAATTCGAATATTTCTCTCCGTTCCAGTACTCTCCTGATTCAGTGAGGGGAGGGAGCATGTGGACTGGTTTAGTCCTGCCTCTGCTGTAGTGAGAGAGAGGGGCATTCCACCCCCCCTGTGGTGTCCAGTCACCCCATCAAACTAACCATTTAGATCATATTGTGATATAGACTGTTTTTTTTTTTTTTATCTTATT
The DNA here is from genome assembly GCF_032717465.1 of Coenobita brevimanus. Classification (NCBI taxonomy): domain Eukaryota; kingdom Metazoa; phylum Arthropoda; class Malacostraca; order Decapoda; family Coenobitidae; genus Coenobita; species Coenobita brevimanus. Next base: position 19,088,951 of record NC_137063.1, on the reverse strand, counting down.
TTTGCATATTGTTTATCGTTATACTGATTTTAAAAATCACAAAATGTGTTTTCCTGTGAGTGTTTACCTGACAAATGAGATATTAGTCCATCTGTAATTTTTTTACTGATGTTATAATTTATGGTATCTTATTATAAATTAATAAACACCACCTACAAGGCGTTCAATCTTTTCATTAGTGATTGCAGAGATATGCTGAAGCAGCAGTATGAATATATTTTAAGTGTTAGTAACACTACATGTATTTTTGTATTGGGGTGTTGTAACACCCCAGCAGACTAACCACGTTTGAATACCCCACAGGGCTAACGAAGGATTAAAAAAAAAAAAACTATGCTTGTTAGGAAGAACAGCCTGGAAATAAATAAGACCCAGTTACCGTCTAAGAATATTTGTTTAGTCGAATTTTAAAAATATCTGTTATCTTTGCATTAACAACTGTTGGTGGTAGCTTATTTCATTGTCCCATAACGTGAATAATTAAGTAATTTTCCTCTATATTAGAGTAGCATTTCGCTTGCGAGTCTTCTAGTCACATTATCATTTTGCATTTCGAACGAATTCTCATATCCAACATCGTCAAATTTGTTATGAATTTTAAATACTTGTATTAGATCTCTGAGTCATTGCCTTTTCAGAGGAAACATATTTAGTTTCATTTATCACTCTTCCCAGGGTAAATTTCGCAGCAATGGGATGATTTTTGTGGCACTGCACTGCACTCTCGAGTCTGCCTTCGTTCGTAATATGATTCGGGGACCATTGCTGCTATCAGCACTCTAGGTGTGGTCTGACTAATGACGTAACCCCTTAACCGCGGGCCGTCACTTTCGTGATGCTTGGGAGCAAGGGATCATACCGCTGGGCGTCGCTTTTGTGATTCTGTGTTATTTTGAATTCACCCGGGCTTCCAAGTGGGGCCTTGAATCATCTATCAGTACTGCCAATGTCCAACACTAGTCAGCACTCCTAATCTCATCTGTACTCCCATCCATTGTTGACAATTTAGTCATTTCTCCCCATTCTTGACTCCCCTTCCTACCCCCCCTCCATTACCCTAACCTCTCGCCTGCCCAGCCGTCCTACGCTAAGTAAATCTTCCCTGGAATTTTTCACTGATTTCATCCATTGAAATAAGCCCTATGCCCTATTCTTAAACCAAATAATATATACAAGAAAGAAATAAGGTAAGTGAGAGTGCCATACACCTGGAATTGGCTAATTATCACCTGACAACACCTCACGTGCACTCGTTCACTAATTTTCGCTGTTTATTTCCCCTTGAAATATGCCGTATAATCTATTTTCGTAATAAATATACATATAAGGAGGGAAGGGAGATGCCTAAGTGATATTTACATTCACCTGGAACTACCTAATTTATAATGTATTGTCTAGATTTCCTGCCAATCATTTCACTGCTATATATAGCTGTGTCAAGAGGCTAACATTGGTAGTAATGAATTTCCCTAGGTAGGCCACCTCCCCGGCCCACCCTTATCAGTTCACTCTCACCTTCCAATGTGGAGGTACGTCAGTTCGCTCTTGCTAGCTTCAGGGACTTTTCACCCCCATGCAAAGGGCCCTGTGACCATTACCCCCTACTAAACCTCGTGTGGAAAGAGGTAAAGGGCTGACAATTGATAAAAGAGTGACTACGATCTTTCTATTGAGTAAAACAGTGCAAGTGAAATTGTAAATAATGTGTAAACAGCAAGTGAAAGTAATGAATGTAAATATACGTGAACAGTGGAAAATAGTTTTATAAGTTACTTCAAATGACAGTGCATAACACAGTGTAAATAAAATAGAATGTAAATAACGTAAATAAAATAGAGAACGTAAATAGAAATGTAAATGAGTAGTATTATAAGAATACGAGTATACACCCTAGGAGTAATGAAAGTGAAAGTTTCACTCTAGCATGTCTGAATACTATGAGTTATGAGAGTGAAGGTGAAAGTGACATTCACTCTCAATGCTAGTAAACAGGACGAGAAAGTGAATGCTACGTATTTTTCTGAAAGAAATTGAATCCCTACAGTGAAAATAAACTAATAATACTGAAGGAAACTTATGGATAAAGACTGTAGATATATATAACTGTTATATGGTAATAGAAATATAAAGTGTGAGGGGTTTTATGAATAATAAATGACAGAGTACCAAGAGCGAACTAGCGCAAGTGCGACGGTCGGACGCGCTCGTAATTTCCATTGCTTTCACAGTGTTTTTTTTTTTTTGGAGTATGGATCCCAAACTACTTGAAAATCATAGAGTAGTGTTTACAGTGTTAATATCTGGCTGTGGTAATCATATTACGGGTTGTCGGGAAGTGTAAAGTGGAGACTTCGTTACCCAACTTCAGAGGTCTCCACAAGTCCTACGGTAACGACGAAGGCTCAACAAACATTCCAGGAGAAAGCTGAAGGTATGTACCATAAGCATATGGAATTTTAATATTCTAGGACTAATAACTGATTTTTGGCAAATATTTTTTGAGAGTCTGTTGGATCCCAAATAACCCCTCGGCACCCGCAAAACATTGGTAAACATGCCTGTGGTGTAGGGGTTAACCCCCTTGCACACCATAAGTTTCCAATAAGTTTTGTTTCCACGCGCAGAACCAAAACCTTTCCCAGGCTGGCTCTGCTCGCGTGACAAGAGAAAATTTTTTATGGCCCAATTTACCCTTGGAAAGTGTTTGTAATGTAAAAAAACGCTTCTCATCATCTTCGTTGATGTTTATACTATAAGAGAAGAAAAAAAAACATAAAACAGATGAATAAATGTACAGAAGTGAAGCCTGAATAAACCTTATTTACCTGAAAAGTAGCTTCTTATAACTTCCCAACATCACCGTGAAAAAATTTTCCTGTGACGAGCAGTTGCAAAGGACATGTCTATATACAGCGTTTCACGATCTTTCATCTGTGGAAGTTTCAAGTTGATACGCCCGATAGTTTTTCAGTAAATCAAAAAAAACTACGAAAATCGCCTAAAAACGTCTGATTTGTTTCTTATTTCATATGTTGTTAGTGACACTGTAACAAACATATATATAAATTCTATCCAGTTTTGTAGTCCAAAGGTTAAGGAAGTTCATGGTATAATTTACAGTGTTATAACCCTTATTGTTATGGAGAAAATGAGTTTTGAAAAGTTACAACGGGGTTGCATGGGGCGACAGCACCTAAGCTCCAGCCCGTAGGCTATGTTCGTCTTTCATAACTTTTCCCCAATTATTTTCACACATAGGTTACTATGCTTTACAAAAGGATGCGAAAGAAATCATCAGGTTGATCAAGCTTTCTTCAGATTTTTGATGCGACCTATACTTTACGAATATAATGACTGACAGAATAGCAATGAAATGCACCACATTTTCCCTATGAGAAATATATATTAAACACATTTAATACCTTCCAGTACTATAGTATATAAACTAGACAAATAAGCTAGTTACTCACATCCTTTAGCAATGTTGTAGTGTTTCTTGAGAGGAGATGGAGTCACAGAGAGGAGGATAGGTACAATCACAGCCAGTGTGTGTGTGTGTGAGTATTTGTGATGTGCGAGTGTGTGTGTGTGTGTGTGTGTGTGTGTGTGTGTGTGTGTGTGTGTGTGTGTGTGTGTGTGGAGTGATGGCAGTGATGTCAGTTGTCATAGGAGTGATGGCAATGGTGTCAGTTGTCATAGGAGTGATGGCAGTGGTGTCAATTGTCATAGGAGTGAGGGCAGTGGTGTCAATTGTCATAGGAGTGATGGCAGTGGTGTCAGTTTTCATAGGAGTTATGGCAGTAACAGGAGTAGTAGTTTGTACCACCAGTGGTGGCAGTGGTGAAAAGAGTGGTGGTAGTGATGGTGCTACTACTACTCTCTGTTGTGCTTATTGCCTCGGTTCCGCTTATCACCACACAGGTCCGATTTCACCCTCGCTCTCCTGCTCCTCACGCTCTCCTCCTCAGCATATTCACTGTCTGTTTCACTATCATTTTCCTCACTCTCACTGCCACTGAACAAGTATTTCATGTACTCTTTTTGAGATAACCCCTTGCGAGAAATGTTTCCAGTAGTGTATAAAACCGCAGGGGGAAAGGTAAAATCAGTTATGAATTTTCAAATCTGGCTTTCTCTGAAAAATTATAAGAAACACTTATAAACGTTCTTCACGAGCACACTGCACTATATACAACACAATATCACTATACACACGTAAGGGATGGACAGTGCGGTAGTGGGAAAGTGCGAGTTTAAATGCCTGGCCGTGCCATCACACACCCTTCCAGCCTGACTGATGGGAGAATACTGAGCTAAGTATAGGCTGCTTACCCTTCTGATAACCTCCCGGGTGTTGCCATATATTTCCCCTAGACCTGGCCACCCTCAGCTTTGACTCAACCAAATTTGACGCAAATCCATCCACAGGAAATGTTTCTATGACCATTTTTAGGGAAGTTGCGTCACGTTGCATCGTCAGTTACTCTTCAGATTGCAAGGATTATGACTTACTTTGCATCAATGCGCACGAAGGGGTTAAGTTAGAGATTATATCGGTCTGAGTATGATCAAAATTCCTTGCGATGAAGCTGAGCATTTTCTTTGCCTTGTTACCTTCTGCGCTACATGTTTAGAGTTTTTGAGATCGTTACTGATAATTCCTACATCTTTGTCGTCCATTTTTTCCATCAGTGGGGTACTGAACATGTGATATTAATAATTAGTGTTTATGTCAACAAAGTACATTACCTTACCTTTACCTACTGTTAAGAAGCCAGATTTGTCAGCTAGGTCACCAATATGTTTTTCAATGTTTCATGAAGTTTACCATAGGTTCCTGTATGAGTCTGAGTTGCCAGTTTTTCCCGTATTTGTGAGCATAGTTATTTCGTAGGTTGTACATTAATTTCTGTGTTCATTTTCTCTATGATTTTTTATTTATGTGATTGTTAAATTGTGTAATTTTGTTTAATCCTCCTGGGCACGTTGATGCATATCGCGTTCCATGTTTTTCTTTCTGATAAACGAACATTGACGCGAATTGTGTGAAAAAGCAGAAATAATTTGCCAAAAATTAAATTTTCAGCTGATTTGCATCAAATTTTAGTGCATTCTAGCATGCCAGTCTTGCCTCCATACCAAATACTTGGCAACACTGCGACAGCTCTGATGAGACAATGCATTGCAGAAAAGCCTCAGTACCTCATGACCAGCCAGGCTGAAGGGTAGCGCTGCTGTCAGTTGTCCCTTTAAATCCGCCATTCCCCCCCCCCTCACCCGAGGCAAAAGCCGTTATTTAAATATTGTGATTGTACAGTGTTTTGACTATACTGTGAAGTGATTGTGTCTATGGAACATAGATATATTGTTTGTAAAGCATTGGGGCCCATTATCATCCATTAGGCCTAGAGGCAGGAGTCTGGTTTGTTATAGTAGGGTTTCCACTCTGCTTCACCCTGCCCGTAATTGGTGTGAGCATTCTACCTTTAGAGTGAAGCCATTACTTATATTTGTGAAACATGTAGTGCCTGGATTAGTGAAATAACTGACCTACCATACCAGGTTATGTATACCATAGAAATATGCCATAGTAGCTAAGGGAACAGGCAGTCACATACACCATAGAGTTGGGAAGGGAATAATGGAGGAGGTTGGGATGGAATCATGTGATAGTGTTTTATATTGCATATGGTTTAGTGTGAAATATATGTATATAATAGTGCAGTGAGTGTTCGATAAAATATTGCGTGCATTGACTTGGCGCAAACCTAGCGCAAGGATAAGAGACAACAAATATGCCACACAATCATAGACTTCAGTGAAAAGATATTGTGCCAATCTCAGATAGTGCTATATAGCATATGGTTTAGTGTGAAACATACATACATAATAGTGCAGCGAGTGTTCACCGACAAATATTGTGAGCATTGAATGACTTAGTGCAAACCTAGCGCAAGGATCAGAGACAAGAAATACGCTACACAGCCACATATATAGATAGATAGATAGATAGATAGATAGATAGGCAGATATAGATACATATAGATATAGATATATACGTATGTTGAGCAGTGAATGTTCGTGGAGAAATCTATTGTGTGCACTGCATGTATTAGGCAAAGGTAGCGCAAGGATATATATATATATATATATATATATATATATATATATATATCCTTGTGCTACCTTTGCAATGCACACAGTAGATTTCTCCATGAACATTCACTGCTGAACATATATATATATATATATATATATATATATATATATATATATATATATATATATATATATATATATATATATATATATATATATATATATATATATATATATATATATATATATATATATATATATATATATATATATCGCCCTCCGCCTATCGGCTCATAGTCGCGAAGCTCATAGGTCCCTACCGGGGGGTTCCCTACTTTATTAGTATTTGAAAATTCCCAGTTTTGTCTAAAACTATGGACACTGGGCTCCAGTGGGATATATATATATATATATATATATATATATATATATATATATATATATATATATATATAGTGAATGTTCGTGGAGAAATCTATTGTGTGCATTGCATGTGTTAGGCAAAGGTAGCGCAAGGAGGAGAGAACACAATATGCCACACACACACACACACACACACACACACTATATAACTCCCCGTCTTCAAACCCTTCAAAGTCCTGCCAGCATCTCAACACCTTTGAAGGAAGTGAGTTATCTGTACTTTGTTGATTTGTCTATTGACCTGTTTCTATATTTCTATATTTTTTACACAAATAAGTATTGATTTTTACATATACACATATGAGATGGAAGAAAGTTCAGCTTCAGTATCAGAACCTAGCAAAAAGACTAGTGGTTATGTCGAGTTTCCGAGAGCACTATAAAAAATCTTATGATTTTTTACATGTATACTTTGAGTAAAAAAAGAAAATAATAAAACCTAATGAGCGAAAATATGTAGGTGTGGGTGAGACAGGGAAAGAGAGTGTTTTTATCTTGCTTGCAGGCGAGGAGGAGTATTTTACGTTTGTCGTCCATTTACTCGAAAAGTATTGGACGTATCAATTTCCTGTAAGAACCATGATAAAGATCACTGAATTCTACATATGTTCATGACCAAAATATAAGCCTTTGGGAGCATATTTTTATGATAAAGGTGGGGAAAAAGAGTGTTTTCTTTCTCGCTTGCGGTAAAACAATGCAGCTCTCAGAGGAGTATACTACTTTTGTTGTCCATTTACCAAAAAGTGATGGACATATCGATTTCCTGTAAGAACCATGATAAAGACCAGTGAATTCTACGTATGTACATGAGCAAAATACATATCCTTTGGCAGCATATTTTTTACATAAAGGCGGGGGAAGAGAGTGTTTTTTTCTCACTTGCGGTAAAACTATGCAGCGCTCGGAGAAGTATTCTGTGTTTGTCTTCCATTTACTCGAAAAGTACTGGATGTATCGATTTCCTTAATTCTATGTATGTACAGGACATAACAATGTAATATCTCTAATGAAAAGTCGTTGTTACATATGCGGGAATATAACTGTTATTGTGTGTGCATGACTAAAGTGCAACACAGGTGTGGGTACCCAGTAGTTTTTTGCAATTTACTTGAAAACTATGAGGCGCATGAAAAATCTGTGGGTACCATGAGTAAGCTCATGGAATTCGACACAAGATGATGAAATTACAACCTGTGCAAGAAATCTTTTGCGGTAGATCTCCCTGAATAAAAAATAATTTTTTTTAATGGCTTTTAGTTTTTTGTTATTTTCTCAAAAACTGCAAATCGTATCACAACCGGACAAATCTCATTAGAAAGCTGATGCAATTCTCTATCGAAACTTATAATAACATTTTTCTGTATGACGGAAAACTTTCGAACTAGGATGTTGGGAAGTGAGATTGATGTTTACTCACACTAGCCTAATGTACTTTTTTTTTTTTTTTTTTTTTTGCTTATCAACTAGAACAAAACAGCGGCGAATAAGATGATGTAGGTTTCACGACAATATACAGATGTTTGGGTGACGAAAATAAGGCTAGAATACATGTTTTCAGCGGTGCATGGGGGGCCCGGTGGGGAGGGGGTGGAATAAAATTGTGCGCTGGAAAACTTACCCAAACTTATCCGTGAGTGAGACGGTTAAGTTTGTATGCTAAATGATTTAGAGTGTTATGTAATGTAAGAAAGCTGGCATGTTTTGGTTGTCTCTGAGTTGATAACTGTGCTCTCTCTCTCTTTGGAATTCACCAGAAGTGCGGTGAAGTAGATCATTCATGAGCAATGCAAGCTTATATAAGGATGAAGAAGGGACTGTTTCAGGTTCAGTCAGTTTTCAGTTCAGTTTGAGTGTAGTGCAGTGTCAGTGCAGTTAAGTTTGTATATATTCAGTACTTGTGAAAACACTGAGGTGTTTATTGAAGGTTGTACATCATCCGCACTTGTAATAACAGTGTTGTCAAGCATTAAGTGTAATACCAGTTAGTAAAGTCTGTATAGCTCCAGTGCTTGTGAAACCAGTCAAGTTGGAAAGCTCTAAGTGTATTTATTTGGAAAATAAAGACAGTGAAATTTAAGAAGCCAGTGTTCATCTTCACCTCAGCTGATCTTGTGTGCTGTACACCGAGAGGCTGACCATAGGAAGAGCAACTCACTGGGCAACGTCCTTCTAGTACTGTACTACTGCTATGGGAGCCTGTGGCAGTGTGGGATGCAGACATAACACCGGTGTCAGGAGTGTGGATAATTTCAGTGCTGCAGTGAATCTAACTTTCGACATGGAAGCAGGAGGTATGCAAATAAGGTCTCAAGCTCTGGCGACATGTGTGAAGCTATTACAGGCACAAAGTGTACAACTGAAGGCACAGAGTGAAGAACAAAAAGAATAGTTACAGGCACAACATAAAGAACTCAAACAACAGTTACAAGCACAAAGAGTCCAATTACAAGCACAAACTGTCCAACTACAAGCACAGAATGAAAAACAGAAAGAGCTGAGGAACGATATCAAACAACAATTGCAGGCACAGAATGAAGAACAAAAAGAACGAAATGATCAACTTCTAGAGGCATTACAGTAGCAACAAAGGGAACTACAATTGAGGATGCAAGGACAGCTAGATGCTTTCATGGGGGAATGAAGGAAGAACAGGAACAACTGAAGGCGGAGATATATGCCGAGCAACGACAGCAGAAGTATGAGGTAAGCAATAATGTAACCAAGTGCAAACAACATGTAGATGACCAGTTGAAGACCATTAATGAGGAAATAGTGACGGAGTGCAGACAGCATGTAGACAACCAGCTGAAGCATGTAGTCAACCATGTGAAGATAATGAGTGAGAAAATGGAGGCTGTGGAGAAATACTGCACTTCTGAGCCTCAAGTTAGTGTACAGGGAGCATATGAAAGGACTGGACAGCATATGATGAATCTTAACGGATCCCAAGCATCTAAAGGTAGCATTACATGGTTGAATAATCAGAATGTAGGAGATTTAAGTCCTGGCCTCAATTATGATGTCCCAGTTTTTAGGCCCCAAGCCAGTGAAGTGCATGGCTATAATGGGGGTCCAATTAAAAAGAAACCTCAGGAATTTGATGGTAGAGTATCTTGGGAGCTGTCAGATCTAGCTAGGGGAAAATGGTCATGAACCCTCTAACAAAAATATGATAAATAGTAAAAATTATCCTCCCCTCCTCTCCCCTCTCCATACCTCCAATTCCCTCCCTCCCCTTCCCTTCCCTCCCCTCCTCTTTCCTCCCTTCCCTTCCCTCCCCTCGCCTAATCTCCCCTCCCCCCTTACCCCACCCTCCTTCCCTCCCCTCCGAGCTGTCAAATCTAGCTAGTTTTCGTTTCGTTTCTTTTCGTTTTTGAAGGCTCCAACATGTTTGCATGCGTCGGCATAAAATTAAATTTCTTTTTCGAGTGGGTTTCGAATAAAGACAGCTAAAATAACTCTGGTGTGCATATCTGTATGCAAAGACACGAATAAATTACAGGTAATGATTCAAAAACACACGCCACAAAGCATAAAATATACGCAATATTCGAGGCTGGGGAGGTAAAGATACTGTGTGCTAGGGGGTGCGGGTGAGGGTAGGGGTTGGGTGGGGGGTTGGGGGTGGTGGTGGGAGGTGGTAAGCCCAGGAGGGGAAGTGTGGGGATGGAGGGATGGGAAGAGACAACCACAAGACACAAAGGAAGGGCCCCAGTGGAGTACAGGGACATGGAGGGAAAGAAGGGGGGAAATACCCTCCCCCAGTCATGGGGGGACCCACATGGGAGGGGGGAAGATGCATGAGGAGGGTGTAGGAGTGGTGGCAGTGGTGATAAGAGTGGTGGGAGGTAGGGTAGCAACAAAGTAGTGGGGTAGAGGGATGTGGCGAGAGGGAGGTGGGGGGTACACCCCTCCACCGCCTGAGTACGGGCGTGGGTCCCCCGTCCGGTGTGTCCAACACTTAGTTCTGACTGCTAGACGCCATCTGCGTCACAGTTGGGGTGGAGCCAGTTGCCGCCAGTTTTTTGTGGATGTTGTACGATCGGTGTTGCTCATCCTTTTAAGAAATTGCGCAAAAAGCCCAATTGATGAGATTAGTACTTTAGGGGTTAAGGGTGCCGCAATGGAAATTCTGGGTCAGTTGTCAGTGATGGAGAGGAACAGTTATCAGTCCCTTGTAGAAGTGCTGGAGTATAGATATGGGACCATTTACCAGACTGAAGTTTACAAATCAAGATTCCAGAACCGTGCACAGGCTCAAGGAGAATCCCTACAACATCTTGCTCATGACCTGGAGAGTATGGCATACAAGGCATACCCTGGAGGAGCACCTAGCCTGTTGGCTATTCTTCTGAGGGAACAGTTCATTGATGCTCTTGACAGTGCAGAGTTGAAAGTGCAAGTGAAACAGGCACAACCCAGAAGCATGCAAGAAGCACTAGCCAGGGCTCTAAAGTTTGAGTCCTATGTCAGGTTCAGTACGTCCTCTTTTCAGACAGGTCATAATGCAGGATTCAAGGCAAGAAAAGGGCAGGAATGTTGAACAGAAAGATTTGAGGGAAGCTGCTTGTACTGTGAAAAGCCAAAACACAGAAAAGAGGACTGCTACAAGTGGCAAAGGGAACAGGAGAAGACCAGTGAAGGTTGCTGGTTCTCCAGGAATCCGAGACACAAGAAGGTGGATTGTTACAAATGGAAGAAGGAACAAGAACGGAACAGTGCAAGGAAATCTCAGATTGCAACAAACGGGTGTTGGACATGTGGTGAGGTGGGACACTTCGGTTATGAGTGCCCAGTTGCAAAGGATGAGGGTAAAGTAATGAAGGCTGGTGACAAGCAGCAACAATCAGTCAGTTTTTCCCAAGAAGCCCCATCACTGAGGATATGCAGGAAAACATTGATGAAGAGTGTGTGGGCAGGTGAAAGAACAGACAGCAACCTGTGTAGTGGGAATGGGAATTTTGGCAAGAAATGCAGCCGTACTGCTGTGACGGCCAGTGTCATATGCAAAAGACCTGAAGAAGATGCAGGTGGAGGATGCAGTTTTACAATCCTCAGCGAAAGAAGGGACAGTCACTAAAGCTGCAGAGCCCATGGGACGGGCCTCACACTGTGTTGAACTGCCTATCAGACGTAACGTAAGAGATTCAGGGAGGCAGGAAGTTGCACCCAAAGGTGTATGCATGAACCGTCTGTGGCAGTACCATAGGCCAGAACAGTACAGCCGAGACCTTTCTGAGGAATCGTGCTTTCCTGCAGCCGAGGGTGTTGAGGAGGACCAAGGAGCTGAAGTGCAAAAGGACAATGACAGTTCCCCAAGAGAAGAAGCGAATCAAGAAGAGCACCAAGACATTCGTGGAGGAGTGGACTGTGTGGAGGAGCAAGGATGCTGTCAGAAACGGAATAGAAGACCTGTTAAGCTGAAGGATTATTTTGTGTATAGTAGGATGTTTCATTATGATTAAGGTTTATATTTGTATATATTGTGTAGTTTTGTCGGGATGACAAAGGACTAGGGAGAGGGTAGTGTTAAGGAGGTGGATTTGCCAGCTAGGTAACCGAGATATTTCTTGATGTTTCCCGAAGTTTACCGTTGGTTCCCTTACAAGTCAGAGTTGCCAGTTTTCCTGCTGTTTGGGAGCATAGTTATTTTGTATGTTGTGCATTAATTTCTGTGCCTTTTCTCTATGATTTTTTATTCATGTGATTGTTTGTTAAATTGTGTAATTAATTTTAAGTTTGTATGCTAAATGATTTACAATGTTATGTAAGAAAACTGGCATGTTTTGGTTGTCTCCGAGTTGGTAACTGTGCCCTCTCTCTTTCTGGAATACACCAGAAGTGTGAAGAAGTAGATCATTCTCGAACAATGCAAGCTTATAATAGGATGAGGAAGGGACTATTTCAGGTTCAGTCGGTTTTCAGTTCAGTTTGAGTGTAGTGCAGTGTCAGTGCAGTGAAGTCTGTATATTTTCGGTACTTGTGAAAACAGTGAAGTGTTTATTGAATTTCGTATACCATCGGCACTTGTGACAATAGTGAAGTGTTGTCAAGCAATAAGTGTGATTGCAGTTAGTAAAGTTTGTATAGCTCCAATGCTTGTGAAAACAGTGAAGTGAAGTTGGAAAGCATTAAGTGTGATTATATGGGAAATAAAGACAATGAACTTAAGAAGCCAATGTTTACTCACCACGCCTGAGCTGATCTTGCGTACTGTACACCTATAGGCTGACCATAGGAAGAGAAACTCACTGGGCAACGTCCTTCCTATACTTGAATACTGCTGTTGGAGCCTGTGGCAGTGTGGGAGGGGGACTTAACAATATAAACAGTAAAAAAGACTGATCCTAAAACTGACCATGGAGGAACCCTGCTTGTTACTTCTAGCAAGTCTGATGATTCACCATTTATCACAACGCGCTGCTTGCGATTTGTTAACCAATGACCAGTGCATGAGTATTATTTGGTAGCAAGGTCATAGTCTATTAGAGTCTAAATATTCTTTGATGGGAGATCTTATCAAGCTCTGTCTGGAAATCTAGATATACTGTATAACATACGACTGTATTTTTGCTTCGCAGTTATCGTATATGATTGCAAAAAAATCAAGTAAATTTATAAGGTATGATCTGTTATTATCTATGATGCTTGTCTGTTATAAGATTATGCTGACGATAGGCTTTTTTGACAGTAATTTGTGGTGCTTTTTCATCACCCATTATAAAAATAGACGATATGTTACTGACCTTCCACTGATTAGGTACTCTACATTCAGTTAAAATTTTTTGAAGATTTTAGTTATAAGAAGCGCTAACTTGCTGTAACATTTACACAGATTGCGAGGAGTTATCTGGTCTGGGTCAGTTGAATTATTAGGGTCAATTTTCTGAAGAACTTAACATATCATGTTCTGTCAGTTCGTTGATTGATAACTTAACATCTTCTGGTCCTGAGACAACAGATTTTGGGATAAGGATGTTAACGCTGTTTTTCTCTTGTGAAAACGCAATCAGGGGAGTCGTATTATGGAGGAAATCGCCAACCGAGTTTAATAGAGGGCTTATGCTACGTTTTTCCTTTTTCTTATTTCTCGCTTGATTAAAAAAAAAAATGGTGTTTCACTTTACATCACGAGTAATTTTCGTCTCATAGTTTAATCTTCCGAATAATTTTCGTTCAGTAAACTGCCAATGTAATAAATAAAATTTGATGGTTTCATCGTGTTTTCATGACCGTTTATGTTTTTTATATGCTCTATTCTTTAGAACGATTTCTTAAATATTCTTCGACATTCAAGCTGGTTTATTAATGGGATTATTTCTTCGGATAATTCATGATACTGATATATATATATATATATATATATATATATATATATATATATATATATATATATATATGTGTGTGTGTGTGTGTGTGTGTGTGTGTGTGTGTGTGTGTGCCGATGTAATAAACAATATTTGGTGGTTTCATCGTGTTTTCATGTCCGTTTATGTTTTTTTGTATGATCTATTCCTTAGAACGATTTCTTAAATAATTTTCGACATTCAAGCTGGTTTATTAGTGTGGTAATTTCCTCGGATAATTCATGGTACTGGTATTTATATATATATATATATATATATATATATATATATATATATATATATATATATATATATATATATATATATATATATATATATATATATAAACAACTAAAACCAATTTTTTGTTTATGTTGATTTTTACGCTATTTCTGATCAGTGTCAATGCTTAGATTCTAAATATTCTATTTGTTTTTGTGTAAATCTAGAGTTACAGGAATCTTACAACAACATATGTATCATACAAGGACAGGAACTGCAAGATGTTGCCATTCTGAGACTGTTGAAAATGGCAAAAATTTTTATACATATCCTAGTGTACTGTATATTATGAATATAACAAGAAAATGAGCAAACAGTAATATCACAAAAAATGCAGGGCACATAGTATCTAGAAATGCACTTTTGATCTTGAGTTTCTTCTGTAGCTGTGATGACAATCGTGCAACAATCCCCAAACATAATCACGCATCATCGCCTCGCCTCACCTGCCCTGATATCTAGTTTTCACCAGCAGAATCTCCTGGTGGAACCGCTCGCCATGCTTCTCGCTGACTGCACCCAAGTTGCTTTTGAAGAAATCAAGGTGGGAATGTAGATAGTGCAATTTGATTAACATTCTGCATCCAAGCTGGTGAAATTCCCCGATCAGGTCATCGAGGAGCTGTGCAGAATCTGGTCTCCTCTGGTTGCCAAGAAAACCTTTCACAACCCTTGTGAAAGCATTCCAAGCACACTCTTCATCATCGGTCGTTTTACCCTGGAGTTCACTACTTTCAAGCATTCTTCAAACTTGCGACCTGGTGAATATGCCAGCCGTCACCTTTGCCACGCTCAACTTGGGAAACATTGATCTGATATGCAGAAACGCATCGCCATCCTTGTCGATAGCTTTCACGAATTGTTTTACAAGACCAAGTTTTATGTGTAGTGGCCGTAGCAATACCTTCTCTCTGGAGATCAATGGAGCTCTCAGAACGTTGCAAGAGCCTGGTGTGAGACTCTCTCTGAGAGGTCAGTCTTCCCTCATGAAATGTTCAGCATCGCTCTGGCTGTCCCACAATCATAAAAAATATGAGTACTTCGTATAACCGCCTTTCATTCCAAGTAGGAACGAAATAATTTTGAAATCCCCACACACCTCCCAGTTGCGATTTGAGTACTTGATCTTTGCCAGACAAACATTCACATTCTCATAGCTTTCTTTCATTTCCACAGCATGTGCAACTGGAATTGATGGGAGTCCGTTGCTGTTATGCAAAAGTACAGTTTTTAGGCTCTTCATGGAACTGTCTATGAAAAGTCGCCATTCTGAGGCCTTGTAATCCACTCCCATGGCTAGGAACAAACCCTTAACACCAAAACAATAACACAATGAGGTTTCTTCACAAAATTTGAAGAAGGATGCAAACTTGCCATGGCGATTCCTATAACTCAACTTGCAAGTGGGATCCAGCAAGTTCCATTCACTTAGACGTGATGCCAGCAGCTCAGCATCGAACTTGGTGAGTCCTAAATCTTGGACCAAGTCATCCATTTCTTGCTGACTGGGAAAGTGTGGTGTCTCCGGAACATTCTCCAACATACGATTTACTATCACTTTCCCCTCCATTATCAACGATGTCCTCATGGTCAGAGACAACTTCCGTGTCTGCAGGAGGGACAGGAATCACCAGCTCATCGTTGTGAGGCACCGGAGAGACCAAAGAAGGCAGATTTGGATATATAATGTTCTTTCTGCTCTTAATGCTCTCTGCACCACTTACATCAACCATTTTTAATCGTCGTGGTGATTCGATGGCTCTCGCCACACACTTGGCACTGTGAAAAGCTTCTTCTTTCTTCCTCCTCATAGCCAAACTTAAAGTGCAGAGCGACAGTTACCACAAGTGTAGTGCGGAGCCTAATTCTTATCTTGATTGCCCATTGCTACGCCAAAATATGCTTTGTATGCATGAGCAAATTTGGTATCAAGGTGGATTTTGTGTTTTATCATGTTCGGTCCAATTCATTCTCCACTTACATTTTTTTTTTTAAAGGTTCGCAGCTTTATTAACTACAGGCACCAAAAGGCGCCGCTGGACACAACAGTGGTGTTACGGTATGGTGCTGTACATGGCAGGTACAGATTATAATTGACAAATATGTTATTGCACATGTGTTCAATAGGCATAACGCCTCACTAGCTAACTAAGTTTATTATACTGTTAGTATTAATTGTTGTGAATATTTCATATTATGTTCAGCTAATAAAGTAATAAAGAAATAATAATAATAATAATAATAATAATAATAATAATATTACTTGGTAATTATAACAACAAGTAGTAATATTAAATGATGATAATAATAATAATAATAATAATAATAATAATAATAATAATAACAACAATAACAATAACAACAATAATAATAACAATAATAATACTAATAATGATAATAATAATGATGATGATGATGACGATGATGATTATAATAATAATAATAATAATAATAATAATAATAATAATAATAATAGTCATAGTAGTAGTAGTAGTAGTAGTAGAAGTAGTAGTAGTAGCATGGATGCAAAATCTTGGCGAGTAATCCTCAGTAACATCAAGTTTAGGGAGGCAGGAACAGACCTATGTAACACCCATGCCTCACTGGTGAGGAAGCTGGCTTCAAGTCAGTGCAGTAACACAGAAGCACTGACGGCTTGCAAACTAATCCCCCTTGATAAGAATCCTGGATGCAGGCTCATCGGGGTGGGTAAAGTCTTAAGACGCATTATAGGAAAACGCATCATGGAGGTGGTGAAAGATGATGTGAAGCAGGCAGTTGGCAACCTCCAAGTGTGTGCAGGCCAGCAGGCAGGAGGTAAGGCAGCAGTTCACTCCATGAGGAAAATATTTGGAGAAGAGGACTGTCAGGCAGTATTATTAGTTGATGCCTCAAATGCATTTAATTCCATCAACCGGGAGGCAATGCTGCACAATATCAAGGTTAAATGCCCAGCATTTGCCCAATATGTGGAAAACACCTACAAAGAACCAGCAGACCTTTACACTGTGGGTAAGACAGCTGCTCACGATGTCGGTGTAATCCAGTCCACAGAAGGAACTACCCAGGGGGACCCCGTTGCCATGGCTATGTACGCCTTGGCAATGACAGTGCTGCAACAACAGATCAAATACGAGGCCACCAATGTTATACAGGTAACCGATGCAGATGATCTCACGGGTGCTGGCAGGATGTGAGGAAATGGTGGGACCTTGTAACATCACATGGCCCTGAAATAGGTTACTACCCTAATGCAAGTAAGTCCATCTTGATCGTGAAACCAGCTTACTCTCAAGATGAACAAGAAACATTTAGAGGCACAAACGTGATAGTAACCAAGGGAGGTCAGAGGCATCTAGGGGCTGTGATTGGAACTAAGGAATTCAAAGACAAATATGTGAGTGATAAGATAAAGACATGGGTAGAAAAAATTCATACACTATCCAGCCATGCAAAAACAGAACCCTATGCAGCATACAGTGCATTTACCTATGGTGTAAAGCACAAGTGGACCTTCGTGATGAGGACCATACCAGACATCAATTTGCTGCTACAACCACCGGAGGATGCATTCAGGGATTCATTCCTCCCATCTCTAACCAATGGCCACATCCCTACACCAGAAGAGAGGGACCTTCTAGCACTACCACACAGGATGGGAGGCCTTGGCATTATAAATCCAGTTGCCGTGGCAAGCTATGAACACAGAAGTTCACTCAGGCTCACCGAATCCTTGTCACAGAAGATCTGCGCCCAGGTTGAGATGAGTGAAATCGACCACCAAAGACAGAAAAACATAAAGACACAGATAAGCAAGGAGCGTGAAGCATGACAAAAAGAGCAGCTGCAGCACATAATCGAACATCTAACACCAGACCAGTGCAGAAGAGTTGAAATTGCACATGAGGTTGGGGCATCAAACTGGCTCACAACCCTGCCTCTCAAGGCAAAAGGCTTCCACTTCAACAAACAAGAATTTATTGACGCCATAGCCTTGAGATATGGGTGGCCAATAGAGAACCTACCTCAACACTGTGCCTGTGGCACTGCCTTTGATGCAAACCATGCAATGGTATGCAAGAAGGGAGGCTTTGTTTGCATCTGACACAATGAAGTACACGACCTCACTGCCAAAATACTGCAGGAAATATGCCATGATGTCACGATTGAGCCAGCTCTGCTAACCCTGGACGCCGAGCACTTCACCCACAGAACAGCAAACACATCAAATGATGCAAGAGTGGATGTCAGTGCTCGAGGTTTCTGGACACGTGGGCAGAGGGCGTTCTTCGACATCAGGATATTCGATCCCATGGCAGCATGTCATCGTGAACTGTCTCTCGAAGCTGCACACAAAAGGAATGAACAAGAAAAAAATAGAAATTATCAAGAAAGGATCCAACATGTTGACCATGGTCGATTCACTCCCCTTGTGTTCACAACATCAGGTGGGATGGGTCCAGAGGCAGTGAGATTCTACTCGAGACTGGCAGAGGTTCTTTCTGAGAAGAAATGTCAACCGCAGAGTTCTGTTATGTCCTGGATGAGATGTCGACTCATTCTCCCTCGTGAGGTCTGCTCTGCTATGTCTCAGGGGTACAAGATCTGGCGGGTATGGATTACGAAGCTACTGTGGTCGAGAGTCGCATAGACCAGCGACTCCAATAGTTTAATGTCTTTATTTACACTGTAATATCAATGAATATAAAATAAAATAATAATAGTAACAGTAGCTTCTTGGGGCCAACGGATTGTAATATGAGGGTTAGTGTTAGCCTTCACATTACAACTCCAAATGGTGAACTGTATTAGGAAGGTTGGTTTTGATCTTCACAATATAATTCTCCAATGGATGGAGGTGATTAAAAAAAAAAAAGTAGTAGTAATAGTAGTAGTAGCAGTAGTAATATAGTACTAGTAGTAGTAGTAGTAATAACAATAATAATAATAATAATAATAATAATAATAATACTTGGGAACTATAACAACAAGTAGTAATATTAAATGATGATAATAATAATAATAATAATACTTGGGAATTATAACAACAAGTAGTAATATTAAATAATAATAATAATAATAATCATAATAATAGTCGTCGTCGTAGTAGTAGTATAGTAGTGGTAGCAGTAGTAGTAGTGGTAGCAGTAGTAGTAGTAGTAGTAGTAGTAGTAGTAGTAGTAGCAGTAATAATAATAATAATAAATCACCACTAATAACAGTAATAATAATGATAATAATAATAATAATAATAATAATAATAATAATAATAATAAAAATAATAATAATAAATCATTATCATCACTACAGCATCATCATCATTATAATGTACAACTGCAATAACAATATTATGTTGTTATAGTGTTTTGGCGTATCATAGTGTTGTAGGTGTGAGTGTAGGTTAGCGTGGTGGTGGGTTAGAGCCACCTGTTCCTTCATGTAGGTGGTCCAGCCTTGAATCAGACGTAGTGCAATGCCCGCGGCAGTGGTGTTGGGTCCCCTGCGAAGGAAGGCAGTGGCAGGGCAGGTAAGGAGCCAGTAATCATGGCTGGTGGCTGGGGTGTTACAGTGTGTGCACGGCTCAGCTGGGTGTTCACATCGCTCCCATCTACACATCCAACCCAGTCGGATTCTATATGTGTTGCTCTTCAGCCCTGGTAGTGGAGGTGTTAAGAGATGGTGGGTCATATTGAGTGACGGTCCTGTACCACTCGGCCGAAACTGAGTGTTGTGAAGCTGTCTTGTGTGTGGTAAGTGTTTTCTCTCCTTCTGCTTTGTGTCCTCCTTCATTTTAACTCTGCTGGGGTATGAGTTTACACAAAAGTCGGGAATTTCGTTCCCTGCTATATTCACATGGCCAGGGACCCAGTTAATAATGATTTGTCTTCCTTGTTCTTGAAGCTGCATCAGCTGTGCCAGTATATCTGTAATGGGTGAGATGTTGTCTTTATGTGGTGTCTGCTGGAGGGCATAGATGAGGGAAAGTGAGTCTGCATTGATGATCACGTTTCTGGTGGATAGTGAGCGCGTGAGTTAGTACAAACTGGATGGCCACAGCTTCTGCCTGAAGTGAGCTGCAACATCCCGTGATTGATATTTTAATGGGAGGGAGGGAATCAGCTATGAAAGCAGCTCCTGCTCTTTTAGATTTGTCGTCAACTGAGCCATCAGTGAAATATATAGAGGTATCGTTTGTTGGGAGAGTTGCCATGTGTTGAAGTGCCTTCTGTCTAAGGGCTGCTTCGCTTAAACTTCGATGTGGGCCAGGCATGATGCTGTACAGCTCCGTTCAGAAGTTCGTACTACACCCAGCGTGGAAGGCTCTAGTCTCTGCCCCTCCTTCCCGGACGACAGGTTACAGCTTCGGACCTCCCACGAGCAACCAGACTTTGGCTAGTATCAAAGCAGTGTCATTCGCTCACCGACTGTTAAATGAAATGAGAATTTTATTTTCATACTCACATATATCAGTCAATCTTACTGCTGATTAAATGATGAAAGTATGTTTATATTCGCCCGGATTAAAAGAAATAATAAAATAACAGAAGAAAAGCACATAACAGAATATTAGAAGCTCGGCTATGAATCAATATGATTATGCGAGTTAGTGAGTTATCGCATGTCTTAATCCCCAGACACGGGCAGTTTTTCAACTAACCATCTTAGCTCAGTATTTATGAACAGTTCTACCGTTTCGAGGAAAATCTAAGCAGCCAAAAATAATGTGTATGCAGCCAAGATATTCAAACATTTACGAAGTATCTGAACAGCTAAAATTCATGTTCATACTCAAAAGTAGATGAAGACAATTGGTGGAGTCTAAGGAATAATGGAAATCATATGTTTTAAGATGAAGTAGCTAACATGATGTTGCCTCTACGTAACCGTCGGTCTCTCTCTCTCTCTCTCTCTCTCTCTCTCTCTCTCTCTCTCTCTCTTTATCTCTGTCTGTCTGTCTGTCTGTCTGTCTGCCTCTCTCTCTCTCTCTCTCTCTCTCTCTCTCTCTCTCTCTCTCTCTCTCTCTGTGGGGTGTGGGAGGGGGGGTTCCACCGAGGTGTTTTGGCTATCCTCTTCTCAAAGGTGAAATCAGCACCATCACGTGCCCCACCAAGTTGACATAAATCGGCGAGACGAGAAATGAATGCTCAGAGGTCAAATTTTTCACGCTACGTGATGATGGCTTTTCCATCAGGGCAACAGCGCATCAACTTGACCTCACTACAAAAACTGTGATGAAGTGGATAAAGAGATGAGAGGAGAGTGCCAACCTTCAGGACCAACGTAAGTCATAAGTCTTTTGTATTACTTTAATGTTATGCTAATAATGAATAATTGTGAACAATAGCTCCTCGTTATATTCCAGCGCTAATAGAAACTAAAACTAGTTTTCGGTCCCTGTGGAAGATGTCAGTAAAAACAGCTTTATACAGTGGACTGGCGTAGTAAAGGGGTGGGGGCGGGGTTGCAACCTTCTCGAGCATCAGTTTTTGGGAGAGTGGCAAATTACATCCTGAGTATTATAGTCAACGTTCCCATTTTACTTTTTGACGTGGTGTGGGTGATTAATGTCAAGCATATGCAACAGGTGTAAAAATAGTAATTATTATGCATTATTTTCATGGCCAAATATCCCCTACACTACATCCACAATTATTAGTGGCTGCCAGAGCCAGCGGGCGTGGCCACGCACGGTGGCCGATGTTCACTTCGCCTCTTCTGTTGCTTTTTTCACATTCACACACCTCACATCCGAATATTCATTAAGCCTAATAAAGTCGTGATTTACATGCAATATATAATGTTCAGTGATACTTTCCCAGCCAATGTTTGCTGAACCTTGTCTTGATCTTTCACAAAATAGCAGACTTCGGTTCAGTGATGCATTGTCCACACAGTGTGTGTGTGGGGAGGGGTTGTGGGAGTGGGGGGGAGTGGGGGAGTATAGGGGTGTGAGGGTATGGGTGAGTTGTGGGGGTGTGGGGGTATGGGTGAGTTGTGGGGGTGTGGGTATGGGTGTGGGTGTGTGGGTGTGGGTTTGTGGGTGTGGGTATAGGTGTGTATGTGTGTGTATGTGTTTGTGTCTGGGTGTGAGTGTGTCTGGCTATGGGTGTGTTTGGGTGTGGGTGTGAGTGTGTAATCACTTAAACTCTTTGTATGGCATAAGGACGAAAATTATGGAGTAATGGCACTGGAAATGGGACAGTTATGGAATGTGTGTGGCGTGTGCAAAGTGGGTTAAATAATGAATAACAGGAACTGAGAAATTGGTGTGAGGAGCCTTATTGATAACATAAACAGTTGGTGTAGTCATGAAGAGAGAATGGAGAATAATAGGAACTGAGAAATTGTTGGTGTGAGGAGGCTTATTGATAACATATAATGATATACAGTTGGTGTGGTCATGAAGAGAGAATGGATCTTGATAGGTTGTTAAAAAGTAAAGTCGAGTTTGAAAGTCGGCGCAGGTTTGGATGTTGTAGTTGTTGTTGTTGCAACCCCAGGTTCATCTCGTTGCGATCCCAATGGAAATCAGAAGCTTCTACCCGTCGTTTCCAAAAGTCTTTGGTTGAGGTTATATTTAAAGACTGTGTTGCAATAGTGATGTGCATGTGGTGAATGAATGTGTTGTGGTGTGGGGGGTTGCCTTGCAGTGTGAGCAAAGTAACTTGTTTGTGAGTTGTATTTTGTATCGGAACCGTAACAGGGAACAGTGGTGACCACATCGCAGTCTGACTATACTGTTTTTTTTTTTTTTTTTTTTTTTTTTTTTTTAGACGAAGGTGCACTTGACAGGTTGATGATGACTGGCTGAATGCGACATGTCCGAGTAACATAGGTGTATTTCAAATAATTACCAAGTAATGTGACATTACCTGGTAATTATTTGAAATACGAGGATGTTATTCGGACATGTTGCATTCAGCCAATCATCACCAACCTGTCAAGTGCATCTTCGCCTCAATTAAAAAAAAAAAAAATGAGTATAGGTGTGTTCGTGTCTTTCTGGGTAGGGTTGATGAGGAGTGTATGTCTTGTGGTGGTTCACGAAGGATGCTGTTTGACTGAAGGGTTTGGATGACTGTGGTGGCTAATGGCTGTGTTTACGCACTGTATGTCTGTGATTTGTAGTGTTGGGTGATCTGTGATTTGTATTATTGGGTGGAGAAGAGGGTATGTTGCTGAGATACTCTGTGTAGTGTTGGGCAGTTGTTCGTTTGTTTATTTTTGGATGGCGGTGATGCAACATGAAATTGCAAGGGTGAGATGGGTACTGAGCTACAGCAATTAACTGTCTCACGTATTCATATGATCTTTGGAAATAATTTTGCATCTTGATGAAAGTGATCTATAATAATGATTTTGATGCATACTGTACTTATTCTTTAGGCTTTGTTCGTCTCCTTAACTCTGCTGACTCCCTTCGGTCTCTCTCTCTCTCTCTCTCTCTCTCTCTCTCTCTCTCTCTCTCTCTCTCTCTCTCTCCAGGGATGGCCCGACCGGGAGAGGGGGGTCCCCCCCCCAGTGTGTGTTCTGAGTTGGTCAAAGAATTACTGAGTTGGTCAAAAATCGAGAAGTCATTTAGCAGGCTTAAGCTTTTAAAAACATAGGCCTATTTGCGAAACCGAACCAAAGAAAAATCGTTACATTATCCGATGGTTCTAGCTTGTGAAAGTGACCTAACTGATCTTCAAAAAGACCATAGATTGGTGGAAGCTCATGAAAACATAAAAAAAAATTCTAAAAGCCATTATCATTACACAGTCTGTATATACAGGTTGTTACTGCTGAATCCATATTAATCCATTATCCACATTCACTTCAAGTTGACTCAACATTCGTTTTTCACCTTTTTCCTTATTTGACTTACCAAGTGTGATTTGTGTATGTTATTTCTTTTTTCAGTAGTCAGTTTAAGCATCTTGTATCTCTCACTGTATGACTGAAAATCAGTGAACAGTAGTGCAATTTTGAATTAAGTTGTGTCTATATACACCAGAAATCCAGAATGACAGTTTGTTAAAATTTGTCACCAGTAAATAAATTACTTTCCAGGAAATACTGTAAGTCTGTTACAATAGAAATTACTTTCTCATAAATCTGGTTTGTTTCCATCTATTTAGTTGGTCAAACCGTAACGCCAAACGAATCAAATTGGTCAAAATTGTCCTTACCCTCCCCCCAATCACATACTCCTCGGGCCATCCCTGTCTCTCTCTCTCCCTCTACACACACACACACACACACACACACACACACACACACACACACACACACACACACACACACACACACCACTGTTCCTCTGAATTCTCTGCTTGTTTCTCTCCCCCATTACGACTGAAACGAGGCACTAGCCTTGCCCCATCCTCTCACCCGCTCTGTGATGCATCTGTTAACTAGTAATCTGCCTTTCTTGTATATGACTAGTTAATTGTTGAAATGTCTTAGGATGTCTTTTTCCAATGCATAGTGCCACATTATTTCGAACGCTGTGCATCCAGGCATCTCAATGAAATGGATATTTGTGTTTACGTTTCTTTGGATGGAGCTGACAGGGTTTTGATTTATGATGGTCACATACAAATCAGTCCTAGTCATTCTAAGAACGAGACTTCAATTCCCATCTCTTGATGTAGCTGTTGTTGTTGTTGTTGTTGTGTAACCCTGGTCTGTCTGGCCAGCGCAGAGCCTTGACCACCGTCAAGCAATCGCCTCTGCAGGGCTGTCCCGTGCAGTGATGGGGTGAAACTAGAATATCCGGCCTTGAGCTGCATTTAGTCTCGCTACGCCACTATCTTTATAGGCAGCAGTTTGTTTAGTACAACTGTTGCCCTTGTAACAATATTTTCATATCATACAATATATTTCAGCACAAGTATTCATACTCGTAATGTTTTCCCAAACTAGACTTTCGGCGTTGATTTTTATTAGTGCCATATTTACTAATAGCGAATACTTTCATGTTAGAAAGGACGGGAGCCCTTCGAAGAACCACCCAGGCTGGAGATGCTGCTATTGTCGCAGCAGCAGGGGCAACACCTCTTACGATCGCGGTGGCCATAAGGGACAGTCTTCAGTGAGATGTGTCCGCGCTGACTGTCAGGCGAAGGCTGCATGACGCTGGTATACACTATAGAATTCCAGCAATGATGGAAAGCCTGATACAACAACACAGAGAGGGGAGGTTAGCCTTTGCTACTTTCAGAAGAATCTAGACTTTTGGTCGCGAGTCATGTTCACGGATGAGAAGCGTTTCTCCTCCACCTCGCATGGCAGGGTTCACTGCTGGAGAAGAAACACCAGGTATATGATATTACCATTTTTATTACTGATAAAATTCCGTACTGTTATCCACCCCTCAAGGCTTCGTCTTCGTTGCAGTCATCTGTTTTCTGTTCACCTCGCTGTTACAATAATTAACCGATATTCAGACTTTCACCTATGGAATAGGTCAATAATGAAGCTGTCTTCCGCAGTCTGCATACCCCTCCGTCCTTGATTTCCAGTCTTTTAAAGGCAATATGACCAGGCATCTAAAATAATCAGGATCCCTTGTTTTGGTCTTATTCTGTTCATATTATCCTGGAAAAAGACATGATTCCTTCTACTCTTTGCCTCTATTTTCTTTGTATAAAGACATTAGTGCCGAGAAAAACTGTGATCAGTTCTAAATAATATAAGGGTAGGGGGGCATGTCATCAACTAGTATTCTGTCTAATGGCTGCAACAATACAAAAAAAAAAAACAAAAACGAAAATATATATTTCGCATGCAGATGCGAGAGGGTCGACATTTGTGAGGAGGCACGATCGGGTCACGTTACCTGTAACATCTGGGGATACCTGACTCTACATGGCCTCGGTGACATGTTCAGCATCGAGGGGAGTTTTACTGCTGACCAGTGTGTCCATATCCTGAAGGAACGTTCCCTGCCATCTTTACGTGCAAAGGGTTTCCCGTTCCAAGATGGACCTGTAATTTCCATGCATGACCGGTGCCCCATCCACACCGCACGTGTAGTACGGCAGTGGTTTCAGAGACAAGACATACTTCACCTCTCAGACTGGCCCGCCAAAGGGGCCAATCTAAATGTAACAAACATGTTTGTGCTGACATGATTAATTCCTGGCAACCAAGAGACGAGAGGACAAGAAATGATCTCCTCGACCACGTAAACGCCCAGCAGGAACTTTGCCGGCGCAAACACGAGTTCATCCTTGGGCTTGTAAGCTCCATGCCTGATAGGTTGCAAGCAGTGATTGAGAAAGAGGGAGGCTGGACCCGATATTGATGTGAAAAGTTAGGCAACAGTTATCATTATATTAAGGATATGTATTTTTTTTTTTTTTTTTTATGCGAGGAAGAAGGAACCAAAGGCCATGAGCCCGCAGTAACAGTTCCCTCCAAGAGAAAAACAAAACACAACAGAGAGCCAAATTCAAGATCCGATCATTTGGAGATGCCTGGACACACTGCGCTTGAAAGACTGGAGATCATAGGCAGCAGGAAATACAGATAGAGGGAGACAGTTCCAGAGCTGACCTGTTGCATAAATGAAAGACTGGGAGTAATGGTTAACTCTTGCATTAGAGAGTTGGACAGAAAAGGGATGAGAGTTTGCTGCCAGACGGGTGCTACGCATCCGTCGTAGAGGTGGAGGAATGCAAGCAGACAGTTCAGAGGAGCAATGACCATTAAAGTAGCGATAGAAAAGAGATAAAGATGCAACAGTGCGGCGAAGAGACAGAGGTTGAAGGGAGTCAGTAAGACGAGGAGAGTTAATGAGACGAAAAGCCTTTGACTCCACCCTATTGAGAAGAGCTGTATGTGGGGAGCCTCCCCACACATGAGAGTTGTACTCCACACAGGGGCGGATAAAACCCCTGTACAGAGTCAACAATTGTGCAGGGGTAAAGAAAGAGCGGAGACGGCTTAGCACACCCAATCTCTTGGAAGCAGATTTTACAAGAGATGTAATATGATCTTTCCAAGATAAGTCCCGAGTAAATGAAACCCCAAGCATGTTCAAGGATGATGCAGGATTAAGCTGAATATTATTAAACATTAATGGGTATACCTGTGGAAGATTATGTCGGGTTGATAGGTGTAAGAACTGAGTCTTAGATGCATTAAAGACAACCATATTATTTTTACCCCAGTCAGAGATACGAGCCAAGTCAGACATTAGGTGTGCCATAGCCTCATCCCTTGTTTCTTGAAGTAACTGTTGAGATGGGCGTTGCGGGAACCGAATGGAAAGGGGAAGGGTGGAGTCATCAGCGTATGAGTGGATAGGGTTAGATGTACAGCTTAGAAGATCATTGATGAATAAAAGGAAGAGAGTTGGTGATAGGACAGAGCCCTGAGGAACACCACTGTTGATAGATCTAGGAGAAGAACGGTGGCCGTCTACAACAGCGGCTATAGAACGACCAGAAAGGAAGCTAGCGATGAAGGCACAGATAGAAGGATAGAAACCGTAGGAGGGCAGTTTGGAAATTAAAGATTTATGCCAGACTCGATCGAAAGCCTTTGAGATGTCAAGTGCAATGGCAAAGCTTTCGCCAAAGTTCCGAAAGGAGGATGACCAGGAGTCTGAAAGGTAGGTGAGAAGATCGCCAGTGGAGCGTCCCTGACGGAACCCATACTGACGATCGGAAAGAAGGTTGTGATAGGAAAGATGCCTTAAAATTTTTCTATTAAGAATTGACTCGAAAACTTTTGAAATACAGGACGTTAAAGCAATTGGACGATAGTTGGAGGGTTGGGAGTGGTCACCCTTCTTTGGGACTGGCTGAATGAGAGCAAACTTCCAGCAAGAAAGAAAGGTACAAGTTGACAGACAAAGGCGAAAGAGTTTGCCTAGGCAGGGTGTAAGCACAGAAGCACAGTTCTTGAGAACAACAGGAGGGACCCCATCAGGCCCATATGCCTTGTTAGTACTGAGGCCAGAGATGGCAGAAAATACATCAACTGAAGAAATTTTAATGTCAGCCATGAGGAAGTCAGAGGGGGGAAGTGATGGAGGAACAACACCGGAATCGTCTAAGGTGGAATTGGAGGAGAAAGTCTGTGCGAAGAGATCTGCTTTATCAGTAGAAGAAATAGCTACAGAACCATCAGAGTAGAAAAGAGGAGGGAAGGATGATGAGGTAAAGTTGTTAGAAAGATTTTTGGCAAGGTGCCAGAAGGAGCGGGAAGAATTCGAGTTGGAGAGTTGAGAGCATTTAGTATGGATGAAATTATTTTTAGTAGAGCGAAGAACAGACTTAGCACGATTCCGGGCAGAAACGTAAAGATGATGTGATTCAGGGGTGGGTTGGCTCCGGTACCTTTTGTAGGCCTTCTCCTTGTTGCGGACAGCATTAGAACAAGCGTGATTAAACCAAGGCTTTCTTGCATTAGTCAAAGGATATGAGAAAGGAATGTATGCTTCCATGCCCGAGAGAATAACCTCCGTAATGCGCAAGGCACACTCAGATGGCTCACGGCCATGGAAGCAATAATCATTCCAGGGAAAATCAAAGAAGTACTGCCTGAGGGCCTCCCAGTCTGCAGCTCCAAAATGCCACAGACGATGTTTCCCTGGAGGGTCCACAGGCCGTACCGGAGTGATAGGACAGGTTAAGGTAATAAGGTTGTGATCGGAGGAGCCCAACGGAGAGAAAAGATTAACAGAGTAAGCAGAAGGATTAGTTGTGAGGA
>NC_137063.1:19005092-19057592 GCF_032717465.1 Coenobita brevimanus | reverse complement strand
CTTGCCAATATCTGTATAAATATCCGTTTCATCTCAATTTTCGCATTCGTCGTGTGACTGAAACTGTTCCGGTATTTGCTGCTCTGTCTGTGGTGGCGAGCGGTTCGGGGTATTAACATGTCGTCCAGAAAGAGCTGACCGAGGCTTGTGCCTTCCACTTTGGGTGTAGTACGAACTTCTGAACGGAGCTGTGCGTGGCAGGAGGTGGTGCCCGTAGTGGTGGTGGTGTGTATCGAGGGCTGGGTCCATCAGGTCCCTTCTCTAATAGTGTTGTTGCTAAGTCAAATGTCCAGAGAGCTTTCACTACTCTACCTGACCATTTGTTTAGAAGAAGCATTTCTTGCCCTTGCTAAAGTGAAGAGACTAATTTCTGTTGGAATCTGCTGTCTTCTGGTGACTGTAGTATCTTCGCAACAAAGGTGGCACACAGTCGCTGAGCCCTCTGATACAGAGTTGTAAGTTGGCACTCTACTAGGGCATTGTCAGTCAGTGTCCATCTGGGAGCTTCCAACAATACACGGACACACTGATTCTGAGCAACTTCAAGGCGATTTTGCTGGTTCTTACTGAGTCCAATGATTGTGAGGGCAGCTTAATCAATAACTGGTCGGATGGCATGTGTGTAAAAGGCCCTCAACACATGGTAGTTGCAGCCGTTGTTTCGAAAAGCCAGTGCTTGCAGGGGACGTAGTCGGGAATTCTCTAGATCCGTGAGATAAGTGACTTCTCGTACAAATGTAAGGTTTTGATCAATCCACACTCCAAGGTACTGGAACTTTGCAACCCATTTGATGTCTTGACCGTAAATCTTCAGATTCAACTTGGTGTTACGTTTTCCAAACCTCATTGCTTTAGTTTTGGTGGTAGAAATCTTTAGGCCTAGATCATCACAGGCATCCTGCAGAATACTTAAGGCTCTTCTTGTAGTGTGGATCCTGGGGCCACGCCCACCAGCGACAATGAGGGCAAGGTCATCTGCATAGGATATTAGAGTGCAGCCCTCGGGGAGTTTGATATCCAGCAACATCGTCATTAGGATGTTGAATGATGTTGGGCTAAGGATTCCTCCCTGGGACATACCATTCTCTAGGTGGTGGTAGTCAGAGTAATAGCCTTGTAGTGTGACTCTGGCTTGCCGGCCATGCAAGTAATCTGCCACCAAACGCAGGCGTCGTCCTCGAATATTCTTCTTGGCTAGGCCATCGAGTATGACGAGGGGGTTGGCAAGCTAGAAAGCCTTCTCCAAGTCCAGGAAAACTATGACAGCATTGTTACCATGCACGAGGGAAAGTAAGGTAGCAATGCTATGCTGTATGCTCCGACCCTTGATGAAGCCGTGAAAGTTCTCATGAGGTATCCCCAGCTTGCATCTTAGTCGAGTGAGCTCCTGACGTTCGTATGTCTTGCATAACACAGAGAAGAAGGAGACTGGACGGTGAGATGTTGGGTCAGAGCACTTGGAGATGGGAATTATGTCGGCCTTCTTCCACATGTCTGGTAGTTGCCCTTGTTGCCACGATGTATTGATAATTTGCAGTAACGACCCTTCATCTGCCATCCCTATGTATGCCACCATGGAGTATGTGAGATGGTCATGGGCTGGTGCTGTATCCTTGCTCCTTTTCATGGATGCTTTGAGTTCTTGAAGTGTGAAGTCTCTGTCAGTGTCATCGGCTTGAGCATAGGCCTGATCAACCCTTTGCTGACTTTCTGACTGTTTTTCCTGTTGTTTCACTGTGATACTTGCAGGCAGTGAGGAACTGTATGTTCTACCTGCAAATTGAACAGCAAGACTTTGAGCTTCTTGCACAGGATTATGGTGAAGCCTGCATCTTGGCCGACGTCCAGTGGCAATGCGGAGTTTTTGCCAGAGCTCTCTCAGGGGTGTGTGTGCATTAAATGTGGCACACCATTCAGGCCATTTCTCTGTCCTTACTTCTACAGCTACTTCCTGTTGACAGGCAGTTGC
The DNA here is from genome assembly GCF_032717465.1 of Coenobita brevimanus. Classification (NCBI taxonomy): domain Eukaryota; kingdom Metazoa; phylum Arthropoda; class Malacostraca; order Decapoda; family Coenobitidae; genus Coenobita; species Coenobita brevimanus. The sequence continues at coordinate 19,055,623 of NC_137063.1, read as the reverse complement.
AGCTCGAAGATTGGCGAGATCTAGGTCTGATCTAGTTCAACAAAATTTACGCTGTGCTATACATGCCTTATGGTTGCATTCCTTAATTCTGTCATTATAATACCACCAGTCCTTCCTTGCTGATTTCCCAGGGTAGTATTTTGGTATGGATGCATTTGCTGTGTCCTGCATTGCTTTTGTTAAGTCACGCTCCAGCTGATTGACATCATCTGTTGGTTCATAGGAGTCTTCCCACTCCTCTATCTTGGCCTTGAACAAGGTCCAGTTGGCTTTGTCCAGTCTCCAGCATGGCTCTTGTGCAGCAACTTGGTGGAATACTGGGGTTTGAAGGGTGATAGTAACTGGATAGTGGTCACTAGTGATGCCAGAGTTGATATCCCACGTAAGATAATCGACCAATGCTGTGCAGGCAAATGTTAGGTCTAGGCGACCACCATGGGTGTAAGTTGGTTCTTTGGTGTTGTTAAGTAGAGTGACGCCTGTGTACTGGGATAGGATTTCTGCAACGTGTCGTCCTGTAGCATTGGCTGGGCGGGGTGACTCTAGAAGGATGGGGTGATGAGCATTGAAATCCCCTGCTATGATTGTGTCCTCTTCTTCTGCTTCAGTGAAGACTTCACCCAAGTCGGGAGTTCCTGTGTGAGGTTTGTATATGTTGTATAATGACATTGTTTTATTCCCAATGAACAACTGTACACCAAGCAACTCAATCTGATCCCCACAGGCAATAGGACTGTCAATTTTCTGGCTGGTCAGGTTCCTTTTGAGAATGGTCATGCATCCCCAACTTCGCTGGGCTGGTGGAAGGACGGAAACTTCGTGACCTGGAAATCGTGGGGACTGTTATGTTAGTCTCTTGTAGGAGGAGTAAATCTAGTTCCTGTAGTCTTACACAGGCTTGTAGAATGGCTTCTTTGCTGCGGAATCCCCTACAGTTCCACAGCATGATCCAAAGTGACTGAAAAGAGTTTGAATAACGAGTTATTTCATTAGCCATATTGCTTGATGAACATTAAGTGCAATTCTGGTTCGGTGTGATGGTTATTAGAGGTCAGTTATTCTGTTGGTGTCTTCGAATTCTTCTTCAGTGTCAGAGTGTCTGTCAGAACACCTATCAAATCCAGCTGATTGTTGAGTGATGACGAGGCTAGGGGATGGAAGCTTGTGACAGATGTCTGTGTTCCTTGCTGGAGGTGTTGTAAGGGAGGTCACTTTGTTACCTGTGCATTGTTTGTGGCGAGTGGATCTGGTTTGTAGTATGGAGACTGGTGAAATATAACATCCTCTTGGAGGGTGGAGGTATCAGACCTGGGGCTTGTCTGGATGGCTTGTTGTTTTTCTGTATGTGATATTGTAATTTCGGGTGATGAGGGTGCTGTTTTTGGTGATGTTGTGGTTGTTCTTTTGGGTGTTAGTGCTGTGGATGTTGTTGTGGGTAATGTAGATGTTTGGAGAGTGGTTGTTGTGGGTGCTTTGCATGTTGCATGGGCTTTTGTTCTGAGTGTTGTGTATTTGGCTTTGGGTGTTTTGGATTTTGTTTTAAGTGTTGTACAATTGATCTTAGGTGTTGTGCATTTTGCTTTCTGTGTTGTGGGTTTTGTTTTATGAGTTGTGGATTTTCTAGCTGGTTTCTGGGTTTGTGCTATTGTATCTGACTCAGTTACATATGTCTGGGTTTGTGTTGTTGTGTCTGTCGTGGTTGCACATATCTGGGTTTGTGTTGTGATGTATATCTTGGTTGGGGATCTCTGGGTTTGTGTTGTGGCGTCTACCATTTTTGTATAAGTTTCCACAGACATCTCTCCATGGGAAACTGTTGGGTGTTCCTGGGACTTGTTCTTTTTCAATGCTGAGTGCACAACATCGGTTACAAACTTGACCTCTTCCTCAAACGAATTCCTTGCAAGGTCCGATCTCTTAGCCACCTCAACAATTGTTGTGCCAATAATATCAATGAGAGTGTTGGGGGTCAGTCCTACCTGGTGTGTGGAAGTGGGACTTTTGCTTGAACTTGTGTGGGTTGGTAAAGCTGGAATGGTTTGTCTTCGAGGCTTCTTTTGAGCAACAAGGTTTAGGGGTTTAGACCAAGCTGAGGGACAATGTGGTGCTGGTATGAAAAATAGATGTTTACTGGCCTTGTCTTGTGCACGTTTTCCAAACAGTCGAGCTATGGGGCAAGTTGGGTTCCATGCAAGATGATTTGCTGAACAGTTCGGGCACTTGGGGGTTCCTTTTTCACCAGTTTTCTTGAACCTTCCAATACAAACCTCTGTTTCATGTACACCGCTGCATGCCCCACACTTGGCATTGTTGGTGCACTGAATCTTGTTATGACCCCACTGCTGGCACCTTTGTCATCTGGGATAGGTCGGTATGTACGTTCTCAGCATCCAAGTGCCGTGTTCTGGTATCGTGATTTTGTCTGGTGGGTGTGTTCCATTCCATTTGATGAGGACAGACTTGGATGGAGTTTTATGTTTTCCGAATCCTTGGAGAAGTCGTTTGGCCCCACATACTTCCCTGGTGTTGTATAGAACTGCTGTGTCGAGGCTCCTGGGGAAGTTTTGCACTACCAGGTTGCAAGGGCGCACCCAGAGGGGGAGTCACCGGGCCCGGGCCCCCCCCTTAGCTCTCTGGGTCCTTAAAAATTTATATATATTTATTTCGATAACAGCAAAACATGAAAAATTGGCAAGTACAAACAAAGAGTAACAAATGAACCAGCAGCTTTCTGACTTTACACCTGCATGTGACCTCCCGAAAATTATCGGATTACCTGACCTCACCTCATTACGGGTCCCCCCTTTAGAAAATTCCTGGGTGCGCCTCTGCCAGGTTGTGATTTTTGTCATATGGATCGACCCCTACTAGATGCACATTTCTTCCCTTTTTTTTGGCGTTCTGTAGTTGTTGTGCTGTAACCTCGTCCGAGGGCTTGATAACATAATGTCCAGCCTCATGTGCTGGAGCAAAGGTGAAGTACCACGTTGGGTGTTCCTTTTTCAAGGCCTCTATCAGCTCAAAAGTTGATTTGAAACCAGCTGTATAGGCTGCGATGAATTTTGGTAGTAACTGGCTGGAGCTGACAGGTGACGAAGCTGGGGGAGGGAGGGGGCGGGGCTCGGGACTGGAGGTGCTTGCTCCGTCGTTGGTGAATGTAATGGCTGTCGTATTACGATGTGGTGCTTCTTTGAAAAAGTTACTACATGACAGTATTGTGATACCAACTCTAACGTATGGAAGTGAAGCTTGGACGTTGTTGGAAGGACACAAGTCAAGAGTGAGAGCAGTGGAAATGAGTTATTTAAGAGGAGCCTGTGGAGTCACATGGAGAGACAGGCTGACGAATGAGGATATAAAGGAGCGTTGTGGTGTGGATGTGGATGTGATAGGAAACGTTATGAGGAATACACTGAGATGGTTTGGCCATCTGGAGAGGATGGAGGGTGAAAGACTGACGAAGAGAGTGTATGTGAGTGAGGTGGAGGGGGGAAGAGGGAGGGGGAGGCCTAGGATGAGATGGAGGGATGGGGCGGAGAGGTATATGAGAGAGGGGGGTGTGAGTTGGGAGCAGGGCAGTGAAATGGCGGGGGACAGGGCGACTTGGAGGCGATTTGTTTGTGGCCACCCCAAACGGGATTGAGGCGTCTGGTAATAGATAGATAGACTTCTTTGTATGATGCTTCCCTCTCTGTTCCTGAAGTTTCACAGTTTCCAATTCCTCGAAGTGGTGAAGTTGTGGTATAAAGTGAATTAATGTTTTGGCTATCAACATCCTGTGAGCAAACACTCTGGGAGGACTCACTATAGCGGGGTTTGTGAGTGCGGCGGGATTCAGTTTGAATTTCATCATCATATTGAGTGTCGAGAGACTGTTGCTTATAATTTCCTTTTCTTCTCCTGTTGTCACTTATGATCCAGTCTCAGGTATTTCCATCATCGGGTTGTATTTTCCTTATGTAAGTGGAGGTGTTGATGTGGGTGGTGGGAAGTGTAGCTATGGTACAACAGTCTGGGATTCTTTACTATTCCCTACCTATCCTCACAGCCGTGCTAGACCAGTCGGAACGACGCCTATAATCCTCAGGTCGGGCTGTGAGGTGCCTAACACCTAACCCTAGTGAGTGGTAGTTTATGAAGGTCTACCAAGGCCCTGTCGATTGGTTGCCACCCTTACTGGTTCAGCTTGGCAGCACTGCTAAGAGCCCCCCTTGTGGCTCTGCCTGCAGGGTTCACCTCGCTACCTCCAGCAGGGACTCTGGGCGAAATGGATAGGATAGGGAAGGAGGGGTAGGGAGAGCACACTGTATGGATGAAATAGCAGATCGATACACTGTACTGGGACACAGAAATATGGAGAGGGATTCCAGGGTTGGCAGCAGAATGACCGTTAAGATTTAAATCACGGAGCGACGAGCAATAAGTCAGCTCTCTATGCCGGTTGGACTCGCTCTGTCCACATACATAACAAAATGTATTGGCTGACAGCTTCCAAGAATGTCTACTGGTCATTCGCATCAATAGAAACACCTTTAGGAATAGCTCAAAAACACGTCGACCAGCCAAAATAGCAACGTGAGACTAGATCGTTGAATGAACTAACTCGATCCTCATTGCATGATGCAAAAATGGCCATATCAGCGACATCTGCATGGACGCAGATGGTGTGTGTGTGTGTGTGTGTGTGTGTGTGTGTGTGTGTGTGTGTGTGTGTGTGTGTGTGTGTTACGTGGTAAGCGACACGGTAACAAGACTGGAAATAAATAATTGCCGATTGTCGACAAAAACCTATAGACAAACAAAACATACACCAATGGAATCAGTGTGGAAAACTGAGCCTAACAAGACTAAAAAAATTGAATAAATAAATTCTTTGTTACACAGTGTTATCGAAATTAGCTTTTTCAAAGTTAGGAACTAAGAGGCTATTTGCGCTGGTCTTACAGTTTTCTTAAATTTCATGTCTGATGATGTAATTGCTGTTGCTAATCATCAGCATTAGACAAATTAATTAGATCACTGTCTGTTGTCAGGGCAAGGTCGAGTAACTACTGCCACGCATAGATGTACTAACTGCCTGACCCAAAAATTAATCGTCTACCAGTTCCAGCAACTTCTTCCGTTCATTTTCTGAACATGAATTAGTCAATGTGTGAATTCTTAAAGTTCCCCCAGATTAGGCTATCCTTTTCTCCAGTTACTGATTTTATCTTGTTGTACAGTAAAGTATCATTTTCTTCATCTAACTTTGGCAGTTTATAAATTACCATAAAGAATGGATTTGCAAATTTCTGTGAAAATTTCAAGATAAAGAAACTGTATGTTTCAACACCTCAATTACTTATCTTGTTCTGGTGTCAACATCTTTTTCCATATGAAGTTGTAGTATCACACATTTTACATAATAATTTTTAAAGCTGTTTAGTCATAATTAACAGTGTGTAATGAAGTGTGAATGATGAACAACCAAATATCATTTCGCTGTTAGCTGTGGTATAGGAAGAAGGTGGATGGCAGACCACAAGGGCCACCCTGTTTCAATTATAAAATGAAGGTTAGGAGAAGTGATAAGATATCTGAATTGTGCGTAAGTGTAAAGTCCTGGGGAACCATTTATTATGTTGGTATATGTGAATGTACTTAATACCATTTTATAGAGGTGTATAATGTGTTAGTAGAGTTGTCATTTATCTCTACTTTTTGCATAAGCCCAGAGTATATGTAATGCTCGGCACCTCACTTTTTAGCTGACCTCAGCACCGCGCCCTTGTCCGGCTCGGTGACTGTACAGCGTCAGAGAGGCCGTTTTACAGTTTTAAAGGGAGCTTGTGTCGCTCTTACATATCTCTCGGGTCGCAGTTATATTATTCTGTACCCAATAAAGAGAGATTTAACCTGCTCATTTCTGTCACCTTACGCTACCACTTAATAACAGACCAGCTTCCACCTTCTCGTGGCAGAGGACCTTTGGTGGGAAGTGTCGGGCAGTGACGGCGAGTAGCTGACGTGTACTACAGACAGTGTCGTCGATCCAACACGGTGGTCTAGTTATACTATACAGCAGAACACTTAATATGTAGTCAACTGCTACTCCGTAACGGCTACATTAAATTGGTGGCCAGCAGTGCGACGATACATTTTATTGGTGCTAGCGGTGGCACGATATTTAGTGCTAGCCGTGTACCGATACAATCTGTTTTGGTTTTCTATGGTTTTTAATATATATTAGAACCCTCCCACCAGTTTTGTGCAGGCCCGATTTTTCAGTTATTTTATAGTTTTGTAGCGATTCTTCTCATTAAAGGTGCTTGTCACGAGTGTTTAACTATGACTGTTTAATTATGATTATGCCAATATTTTTGACAGTTGCAGAAGTAATTAGTTCGTTTCTGTCTAAAATAGTACTTCTTGCGTTCAGAATAATTATAATCATTATATGGCTGGATATAGTAAGGCTGCGAGACAGAGAAATTAGCCCTGGTCAATCATTTAAATCCTCATTCGAGATGGCAACACTCCAACTCCTACCTGGCCCGTCTGCTGATCTTATCTCATCCCACTTACCCTACCACCTTGGCCTCAGGGACTGGATAATTCACAGCTGTGCCACTAACCGTTCATCTTTCCACCTCTGTATCACTACATAAGGATGCCTAACTCTGTCATCTAGAACCCAGCCTAACCTAGCCTTTCTTACCCTATTGAAGTGAAAGCCAGTTTTACCATACAAGTTCATTTCAGGATTAAAATCATGCCAAACAACAACAAACCTAACACCCTCTCTACAGAGACCTTCTAGTCCACTACTGACTACTATCATTCTACTGAGAATCACGGAACCAACTTCAAATGTTGGTAACAGACCACACATAACTAATTCTTATGGCTTTCCTTGAACTTCAAAGGCCCCTATACTTCCAAAGAATCTCCCCTGACCTGCCTGCAGCTACAACATTAGTCCCTGCCATAGTAAGAACGACTGAACTCTCTAACATGTTGCGAAGTCATCGACGCTCTTAGTCATGTCCTGTATTTTGCACATAGGAAAACAAAAACGCATCCTCCTAGAACTCTTAGTACAAAATTCCTTCTCTTGATGTCTAACCAAGTACCCGACAGGTATGGGGCTAGGCTCATCCTGCATTTCATCCTCTAGACCAGGGGTTCTTAACATGGGGTCCGTGAGGGTCAGAATAATCGAGAACAATTTAGCAATATTGCGTGATGCCGTTTGGCATCATTAGCTGAAAAAAAAAAATAATAAAAAACCAAGAGTCTTGAATTCTGGTGTTCGTTGACAAAAGCATACCCTCGTCTGGCAATGCGAGCTATGGGTGCTCTGATTCAGTTTGCTACTACATATCTTTGTGGGTCAGGGTTTTCAGCGCTTGTTTCTATCAAAACGAAAAGTCAAAATCAACTGGATATCAATGATGACATAAGTGTTTCCTTGTCAAAGACCACTCCACAATTTCATCTTCTTGTTCAAGCCAAACAACAACAACCCTCTCGTTGAAATGAACTTTTGAGCAGAATTAAAGATTTCTTTTGTTTAATTTGCATAAGTTGGATGTATTTCATTTTTTCAATGAGTGGCCATTAATTTTTGCATGAAAAAGAGTAACAAAATAACTCTTTGTAAAGACTGTTTTATACTTTGTGCATGTCATACGCTGCGTGAGGTAGTTTTCAATAAAATATATTCATTGCATGCAAAATGCTGTATTTCTGCTTATGTGCATTTTTGTAGGGAAGGGGTTCATAGCTTTCACCAGATTCTCGAAGGGGTCCGTGACTCAAAAAAGGTTAAGAACCACTGCTCTAGACCCTGAGATCTATACATAGTAGATATTGGTCCATTACCCTCAGTGTTACTTACCTTAGCCTCACGCTCTCTCTTGACTGGGTGGAATTCATCAGTATGACCTATCCTGGTGTCAACCTTAACTAGCCTAGTTTCTAAGGTACCTACCTTGCTTAACATTTCTGCTTCCACTTCCTTTACATACAATGCCTTAGCATTCACCATTTCAGCTTCATTTTACCAAACTTTCAAATTCACTTAAAACGTCAATTATCTCATTGTTTTTCCTAATTTCTGAACTAAGCCTACTCGCTAACTGGCAAAACAAACAACACTTACACTCACCTTCTTCTTTAACGTAACAGGAAAATCGTCGGGCAGGCTCCATCTTACAATGGACTAGGGAAGAGGTTCGAAAAATACGTCTTCACCTGAGCAGCAGCTCAGGTTAAGAACCACTGCTCTAGACCCTGAGATCTATACATAGTAGATATTGGTCCATTACCCTCAGTGTTACTTACCTTAGCCTCACGCTCTCTCTTGACTGGGTGGAATTCATCAGTATGACCTATCCTGGTGTCAACCTTAACTAGCCTAGTTTCTAAGGTACCTACCTTGCTTAACATTTCTGCTTCCACTTCCTTTACATACAATGCCTTAGCATTCACCATTTCAGCTTCATTTTACCAAACTTTCAAATTCACTTAAAACGTCAATTATCTCATTGTTTTTCCTAATTTCTGAACTAAGCCTACTCGCTAACTGGCAAAACAAACAACACTTACACTCACCTTCTTCTTTAACGTAACAGGAAAATCGTCGGGCAGGCTCCATCTTACAATGGACTAGGGAAGAGGTTCGAAAAATACGTCTTCACCTGAGCAGCAGCAGCAGCAGCAGCAGCAGAGAGAGAGAGAGAGAGAGAGAGAGAGAGAGAGAGAATGTAAAAGTCTCATGATATATAGAAAACAATTAAGGTTCTCAGCAATGAATTAAGAAGAGTGGTATGAAGTGAACTTCATTAAATGTTGTGGAGTGGGAGGGATGGAGAGAGGTGGTGTGCGATATGATGGCGCCACTGGTGATGGTCACTGTGATGGGTTAGAGTGGTGCTGCTGTGGGTGATAATGATGGTGTTATTGGTGATGGGGATGATGTCAATGATAAAATGATGCCGGTAGCGATGTGGTGCTTAGTTGTTTGGTTGGTAGTTCGGTGATTTGTTGGTTTATTTGGCTGGTTCAGTGGAGGTTGGTTGATTGGTGGTTGGAGGCTGGTGGGTTTGTTGGTTAATGGTCAGGGAGTTAGGTGGTTGATTGCTCGGTGATACAACAGTTCAGTCACCCCTCATTTCCCCTGAATGTTCATCTGTGGAATGGTGGTGGTAATGATGATGTTAATGGTGGTGTTGGTGACACAGGGTACTCTCCCGTCATTTCTCCTGGGCGTCTGTCTGGGCAATGGTGGCCTCCTGAAATGCACTGTCTTCCTTTTCGTTTTTTTTTGTTTAATTTCCATTCCTTCCTCTCTTCCTATGCCCTTTTCTCGTGACCTATTAATATTTTCATTTTTGCACCCACTTTTTCCTGCCGTTTAAATGTGCTTTTTTCACCTGCCTTACTTATTTTCCTACTACTCTCTTATTTTTGCCCTTTCCTACCTGTCCCCTGTGTTCTTCTTCTCCGTCTTTTACCTGTATTCATTTGTCTTCGGCCACTTTAATTTTTTCCACCTTTTTTCCATCTCTCTCTCTCTCTCTCTCTCTCTCTCTCTCTCTCTCTCTCTCTCTCTCTCTCTCTCTCTCTCTCTCTCTCTCTCTCTCTCTCTCTCTCTCTCTCAGTCTCTGTCTGTCTGTCTGTCTGTCTGTCTGTCTGTCTGTCTCTGTCTCTGTCTCTCTCTCTCTCTCTCTCTCTCTCTCTCTCTCACACACACACACACACACACACACACGCACAACCTCTCTTTTTTTTTTTTCCTACTTTTCCTTCGCATTGTCTTCCTTTTTACTCAGGTCAAACGGTGAGCATTTTTTCTCCCCACTTTCTGTCCTAATATTCCCCCCTCCCTTATCTCTGTTGTTTAATATTTTCCATTATTTCTCCTGATGGGTTTATCCTTTTCCTGGTTATTTTCTCCTCACCACTCCCCGTACTTCTTTTCCGGTCCTTTCTGGGCTATTTTTTCTTTTCCCATTCCTCCGGCCCTCGCTGTCTTCCTGATTTTTCTCTGTTCCCATTTTGTTCTCTTCATCTTTGTTCCTTAAATCTAGAAGTGGAGTAATTATAATACTATCCTTGGTGTTGCTAGATGGTATTAAGTATCAGCATTTTCATTATCCCTATAGTCTTTTAGTTTGATGCCTAATTTTATGTTTCAATCTTTCTAACACCAGACATTTCATTCAGCTTTATGGAGCTTTCCTAATACTTAGTGAGTTTCCTCTTTCAGTCTGATGTGTTTTCTTGTCTTTCCTTTTCATCTCTGCACGATCTCTGGTACTAGAGACGTTTGATGTGGCCTTCATAAACCCTTCACAACAATATATCAAAGTAATGTGAATAAAATGGAGAGTTCGTCATAGGATTCGAAGAGTTATGTGAGGCTTTACTTATCCCCTCCAATTCAAAGGTTTCATCAAAGGTAAACAAAGTCATATGGAATTAATAAATATATTCTAAAAATATATCATCTCCCTGAAGGGATTAACCATTTCATTACGATTTTTTTTATGCTTGTGTTATTTCCAGGCAATTTTATACAGCTTGAGGGAGATCTCCAAAAGGAAAGATTGATACAACCACAATTAATTCTTCTACTGCTAGGGTGCTCGCCTCAGCTGAATAAAATAGCTGGTAGCAGAAACAATAAATTCAAGTGCCGTCCTCGATCTGAATGGGTTAGGTATTTAGCTCAGAAGACATGATTTATTTTTGTTCTTCTTACAATAGTTCTTTTACCTTAAGCTGGCCCACATTTTCGCTATTTTGTATCTTATTTCAAATAGCCCAGTGGCCGGAAGAGATAATACTACCGCTCTTCATCCTTTCCGTTGCACTTCTTCGTGACTAGTATCATATTATAGTCTTAATCTCTTGATGTAACTCAGCCTTCAAAGACAGATGACAAATTTAGGATAAGTTACAGTAAAAAAGGCAGACGTTAATTGACTGTTTTATGAGACTTTGGAAGAAGTTTAGTTGTGGCGGGGTTAATTAAGTCTACAGTAGAAGCAACCTCTATTGTTCAAAAACATTTAAAGCTCAGTAATATAGTCTCAAGACATTAGGTTTATAAAAAAAAACTACGTCGTCGAGATGAAAGGGTTAACGCCTAATAGTGAGGGATGTAATGGGCAAATTTTGCTGTGTGGAGGACACACCGGACAAAAGTAGCATTTTTTTTTTCAGGTAAACAGTATGGCAAACACTTTAGTTGTTGCATAGGCCCCATGTGATCGAGACAGTATGTTAAGAGTTATGGGCGATTTTCCATATTTATGTGAAGAATGTGCGTCTGTTAACAGACTTGGATGAACAGGGTTCGATGAGGGTAGGATTGCTGTATATCCATAATGTAAAGCCTTTTCACTGTTAGGGCCAAAATGGACGGTGTTTTGATAAAATTTATTTTGTGAGAAACCTAGCCACAAGCAAAGCTGATGATTTATGGGCTAACAATTGTGTAGTTAGGCCCAAGGCCAGATTAAGACTTTCGTAGGCCTTAGGCACCTTCAAGATATGGGCCTTATGTGCCAGCATATTCACTATTAAGTTAATAATAACACAAGCTAGTACCCAATCATAAAATGTGATGTCAAAAGAATAAGATACAGTGATTTTTGCCATGAATTCTTCAAAAGAGAATGGGTCTAAGAAAATCCTGTAAAGAAGATCCAGAAAAAGAATTAACTGGCTCAGTTAATTCTAAAAAACTAAGGGTTCAAATATTCTTGACTTATGAATTACTAGTAATCCTCAGATAGTACAGTCATTAGAAGTAGGTGAACATTATGTAATAGTGACCACAACATTATCAGGTTTTCAGTAGACAAGAACATCTATAAGAAAAACTTAACAATGGCACCACATACGTCTAAAGTAGATTTCGATAAACTGAAAAACTGCATGGAAGAATTAGACAGGGATAGTTTGTTTATTGGCAAGAACACTCATGAAATGTGGGAGATTTTCACAGATTTGACTTTAAAGTTGCAAAATAAATACATTCCTGTTAAGCAAATAAGGGGTAAGACTCCCAGGAAACCTTGGTACAATTCAGAGGTGAGAAAATTACTTAAGGAATTCTTTTATCGCAAAATTAAAATCGAGCCAAAATGATGAGGCATTGAGTACAGAACTGCTAGGAATAATCTTTCTAATGTGATTAAGGAAAGGAAAAGAGAATTAGAGGTACATTTGTGAATAGCTGTGGAAAGGATTTTATTTTTTTGTTTATTTATTTTAAGTTCAACAAATCTAACTCTAAGAATGCAGAACCCTTGGCTGACAATGATGTCATCCTTTCAGAGGATGAAGAAATTCTGAAGGATTTGAGCCGGCATTTTGCATCTGTATTCACGTGTAAATTCAACAATTTCACAGGAGACACCCACAGTCACTATCACCAGTAATATAACGGCTAGTAATAGTATTAAATATGAAGATGCTGTCAGGAAGTTAGTCTCAAAAGCATTGCGTCATCTGGACCAGATAGTCTTCATGCTAAGGTGCTACAGGAACTAAATCTCACAATTGATAGGCCGCTAACACCAATATTTAAAAAATTCATTAGATAATGGTGAAATTTCTGATGACTGAAGGTTATCAAATGTTACACCCATCTTCAAGAACAGAGATGTAAGTAATGCCAGTAATTATAGACCTATTAGTCTAACATCATTCGTCTGTAAACTATTAGAAAAAAATATTAAGATCACCGAAGATCATCTGAATTCCAGTAAGCTTCTACATGGTAGTCAACATGGGTTTCATAAAGGCAAATCTTGCCTCACCAGTTTACTTAGCTTTCTCGATTTCATCACAAAACAATATGATGAATGTAGGATACAGATGTGTTGTACTTAGATTTCAGCAAAGCTTTTGACAACGTATCACACTCTAAATTAGTGTCAAAATTGGGTAATTTTGGTATTTGCAAAGGGATAGTAGGATGGAAAAAAAATAACATACAGCTCGGAAACAGGGTAGTCGTTAATGGTGTTCATTCAAACTTGGAAAAGGTGGGCACAGTGGTCCTCCAGGGGTCAATGTTAGGCTCCCTTTTGTTCATCTTCTTAGCAGATGATATAAACACGGTATAATAGGTAAATGTTGCAAATTTGCAGATGATGCTAAGTTAGCCTCTGTAGGAGATTGTGCGCAATCTGATTGTTTTTATTGTCTTGCCTGTATTGTTTTCAGATTCTGTGAAGTTCCTCTGATGTGGGTTTAAGCTCGGGTTTCTTTTCCGAGTTTACCATTCAAGTTTAACCTACAATACAAGCCAGCACTTGAAGCCTAACTACACTTCAAGTCTAATCGTTAGTTCAAGTCCACAGTCCAATTTAACTAGTAGACAGGAGATATGGACTGGCAAGCATGCTTGATTTGTCAGCAAACAACTGATGAAGGTCTGAGGTGTCCACTGAATTCTGCAGGGGTGGGAGATAAATCTCAACCATACAAAAATATCATAAATGCTGTCCATGAATTTCTGTAACTGAACTACCAGCCAGTGACCTTATGTTTTGATGAAACCATGACCTCCGAAGAGTTGATTGGCCATCAAGCTCGTTGGCACAAATCTTATCATTGTAAATTTGGGAAAGGCAAAACAGACAGCGCATGGAGAAAAAGAGACTTGGAAGAAGTGGGGCCACCCAGTGATGGTGTGAAAGAAAAGCAACGAAGAAGCCACAAATCACAGAAAAAGGACGTCTGTATCTTCTCTCAAAAAGTGAGGGTGACCTCCATAAATTCACGACGTTTGAAGCCGATAAGAGTGTCAGACGCATGGCAAATGATCTACAAGATACTGCAGTTCTTGCTAGAATATCTTCTGGAGATTTAATGGAATAGATGGCATGTACCACCTGAAATGCCCCACTGAATTTCGGAATTGCCATCGTTCATAAAAAAATAAAAAATAAAAAACGTAAACACTGATGAAGAATACATGGAAGAAAAGAAGTTGGAGGCCAGGGCTTTTGCTGAACTGGTGAACCTCATAGAAAAGTCTTTAGAACAAGTTGTCTTCTGTCTCAAGGTTTATGAATTGCAAAACATGTATACACAACATTTTTTGTTGCTTGTAGTCAAGAAGTAAGTGAACAAAGTTCATTTTAAAGAACACCTGGGTTACTTTCAGCAGGCCCAGGTCCATAAGGAAGGAACACACTTGGTGCTTGTTTTTTACCACGGCATGAAACAGATGCTTAATCCTTTGGTGTTTATGGGTCCGGTGCAAATTTCAACTGCTCATTGCCATATGAAACAGGCCGCGTCTGTGCACATTTCAACCACTCAGTACTATTCGATGATGGCTGCGTCAAACGAAATGGCCCTTTTTTTTAAATAAAATGATTTTGCATCCATTTCTGGGTGAAAGCAAAGCACTACTTGCATCCCCGTGTATCCCTCCCATGTGCTCAACCCACGCCGCACCCAGCGTCGCCCCACTGCCCCAGTCAGTGTGCTACAAGCCTTGCTCGAGTGTAAGGTAACTTTCTTTCGCATTCCATAAAATCAACCCTAATTGATCGACATTAATTATTATACACCAAAATTAGTCAAATAAATTCCCTATGACTTTTTCTCAGTAACATTTACAAAAAAAATTAGATTTCAATGAGAAAACCATTTGGCTGATCTTACTGGTAAGTGTGGATGCCCGTACTGGTAGGTAGGGGCGCCCATCATCCACCCACTTAGAGTAGTGGTACTCTGTTTTTAGGGTAGCTCTACAATGAGTGGCAAGCCAAATGATTTCTTGTAAACCAGAAAATCATTTACAGCCCTGGGTGGTAACCTTGTAACCAACCAACACGTGTTCTTTACATGACAACAAGTGGGTTGGCGGAGGGTTAGTGCCCCTCCATGGAAAACAACTAACTAAAAATACAAACAAGAAGCCTCGTACCAGGACTGACCAATAGGTGACGACGAAGGACCAAACAAAGGACATAGTACCGATTACGACATGGAATGTAAGGGGTGCAAATGATAAGGTGAAAGAGAAAGAAATTGTCCAGGTACATGAGGGTGCAAAAGTGGATTTATATGGATTAACTGAAACTAAATTGTGAGGTGAGAGTGTGAGAGAATGAGCATATGGATAGGGTATATGCGTGGGAGTGGGTGAGAATGAGAGGGAAAAAGTAGGAGTGGGTATTTTGTGAGCAACAGATGGAAGGAGAAGATAAAAGTGTATGGATCAGTTGGCTGAAGGATTGTGTGGGTAGGATTGAAAGTTGGGCTACAATTGTGGGAGATTGTGTGTGTGTATGTGCCAACACCAGGTAATGCAAGCAGAGTGAGAGAAGAGTTGTGGACAAATGTGGAAGCATGCATGGAAAAGTTTGAAAGGAATGAAAGAGTGTTTTTGGTTGGAGATATGAATGGAAAATTAGGGACTGTGAAGGTGGATGAAGTAGTTGGTCAATGGGGAGTGCCTGCAGAGGTGGATGAGAATGGCAGTGCTTTAGTGGACATTTGTGCCAGGAGGGGGATGGTGGCACTCAATACCTTCGTCAGACACAAATTGATCCACAGGTATGTGTGGCGAGTGATGGGAAGGGTGGGTGGTGAACAGAATGAACAGAAGGCAATGATTGATAATGTGTGTGTAGATGAAAGGATGAGGTGTGTAATGGATGCAAGAGCATATAGATGTTGGGAAGTGGACTTTTGACCACCACGTGGTGGTGATCAGAATCAAGGTCCAAATCAAATAGAAGAATAGAAGAATGGAAGGACAGAAGGGAGTAGTTCATACAAGGAGGGTGGAAAGGTTACAAGAGGATGGAAAAAAGGTAGAATATAAGAGGGAAGTGGAGGAGCGATTGGGTAAATATGGATTGGAGCAGATGGAGGACGTGGAAGGTATGTGCAAGATATCCACAGAAGAAATCTATGCAGCATATGAGATGGTGTGTGGGGTGAAGAGAAGACGAAAAGGGGCGAAGGAACAGCATGATGGAATGAAAAGGTGAGATAGGCTGTGGCAGAAAGGAAGAAAGCATATGGTGAGTGGATGAGAAACAGGGGTGTGGAAGACGTTGAAAGACGGAAGAGAGAGTTATATGTAGAGAGGAAGAGAGAGGTGAAAAGATTTGTAAAAGAGAGTAAGAAGAGAGTGGATGGGAATTTGGAAGGATTTTGAGTGTAAAGTGTAGAGAATGTAAACAAGTGTTCTGGAAAGAGGTAAAGAGAGTTAGATAGGGTGCCATTGAAGTTAGTTGGGGAGTGAAAGATAAAATGGAAGATTACTAACGGAGAAGGGAGAAAAAGTGAGCAAATGGAGAGAACACTATAAGGAATTGTTGAAGATAGAGAATGAAAGTAATTCAAATATAAGTGGCTGGGGAATGGCTGAGAAAAGGAGGGATGCAAGACGAGAGGAAGAAATCAGTAGGATCGATGTGGACACAATGAAGAAAGTCAAAATCGGGAAAGCCCCAGGAATTGATGGAGCGTGGGTGAAATGCTGAAGCATGGGGGAAAGATAGTAGTAGAATGGATCTGGAAAATGTGCAGATTGGCTTGGGAGGAAAGTAGAGTCCCGGAGGATTGGAAGTCAGGTATCATTATTCCCCTGTACAAAGGAAAAGGGGAAAAAGAAGTGTGTGGTAATCATAAGGGCATTTGTCTTCTTAGCATAATAGGAAAAGTATGTTGTAGGATACTTATTGACAGAGTTAGGGAAATAACAGAGGAATTAGTTGGAGAAGAACAGGGGAGTTCTAGCAAGGGAAGAGGTTGTGCAGATCAGCTATTCACTCTTAGATCCTTAGTGGGAAAGTTTCTAGAGAAGGCAAAGAAGCTGTATGCGGCCTTCATGGATTTGGAGAGAGCATATGACAGGGTGGATAGACAAGGATTGTGGAAAGTACTGAGAATATATGGAGTAAATGGGAAGGTGTTGAATGCCGTGAAGAGTATGTATGAGAGTGTTAAGGCTGCAGTGTGTGAGGATAGTGAAATAAGCGCATTTTTCTATCTGAAGATTGAATTGAAACAGGGATGTGTCATGTCTCCATTGTTGTTCAATCTGTATATGGATGGGGTTATAAAAGAGATACAATGTAGGCCAGTGTATGTTGGAGCAGCCCTAATGAGAAAGGGCAGTGTTTGGAAACTCCCCGTACTGTTGTTTGCAGATGATACTGTGTTAAGTGAAGATGAAGGGGAGCTGCAAGGCTTGGTGGATGAGTTTGGAAGAGTGTGTAAGAAACGAAATCTAGAGGTGAATGTATGGGAAGAGTAAAGTTATGGTCTTCGAGAGAAATAAAGTCAGTGAATATACAGTGAGGTTGGATGAGGAGGAAATGGAAAATGTGAGTGCATTTAATTACTTTGGTACTATGATGAGTAAGGGTGGAAGTTTAGAGGGAGAAGTGCTTGAAAGGGTACAACAAGGAAGAATGGTTGCTGGTTCCTTGAAAGCAATGATAAGAAACTGGGAAGTGAGCATGGAAGTGAAAAAGCTACTACACGACAGTATCGTGATACCAACTCTAACGTATGAAAGTGAAACTTGGACCTTGCTGGAGGGACAGAAGTCAAGACTGAGAGCAGTGGAAATGAGTTATTTGAGAGGAGCATGTGGAGTCACATTGAGAGACAGACTGACAAAAGAGGAAGTAAAGGAGCATTGTGGTGTGGATGTGGATGTGATAGGAAGTGTTAGGAGGTGGTCTGGCCATGTGGTGAGGATGGAGAGTGAAAGACTGACGAAGAGAATGTGAGTGAGGGGGAAGGGATGGGGAGGCCAAGGAAGATATGGAGGGTTGGAGTGGAGAGGTATATGAGAGGAGGAGGTGTGAGCTGGGAGCAGGGTAGTGAAATGGCGGGGGACAGCGACATGGAGGCGATTTGTTTCTGGCCACCCCTTATGAGATTAAAGCGTCTGGCAATAGATAGATAGATAGAGATGATCTTTTTGTACAACACGGTGAGCAAGTAGATTTATTCAGGATTACGGTGAAAAAAAATACTATTATCGAAGCATAAATAAGGGTGTGACGATAAATTGTTTATGAACTATCGAGTGCGTGGGAAGAGCGCAGTGACAGGGAGGATCTCAGTGTGTGGCCTTTGTCTTCAAGTCCTGAGTACTCACTCGCGGTAGGACGCAGCATTCGTCGAGTTGTAACAAGAGGATTAAGTATGCTTGTGCGGATTATGAAAGAGACTTTGTAATTTTGGCAAAAGCTACCAAAATCATACGAGAAGACATCTTTAAACAGGATGGATTTCACTTTGATGCTACTTTCCCACCAAACTGCCAGGAGAATTCAGTACCAACAATGCTGAAATTGCTTGTTTCAATGTTGTTGAAAGGGCCTGGCATCGAATGTCAAGATTCTCATGATTCCCAACAGACTCTAAGTATTTCCCAAATAATCATGTTTAACTGCAAGAAGAAAACATGGGTAGGGACGAAGTCTCGCCATTCATTATCTTCTGAACCGCCACTTCCTTCGTACATTGGGCTGAATGTGCACACCATGACACAGTAAAAAAAAAAAAAAAAAAGATCACTCAGCTGCATCATTTAGGTCTTAGTGTCAGCTACTACCTTATTGTTCACTTGCAGAATCAGCAAGCAACTGCTGTGTCCCAAAAAGTGCAAAAAGATGTTTGCCCATCATAGCTTTGCACTGGACTTTTCACTGTTAGTGCATTGGACAATCTTGACCCCAATCCTTCAAGCACCACAGCTCAGAATTCCTTCTATGGCACAGGGATCAGTTTCAACAACCCTCATTTTCAAATCTTGGAGAGAGCAGAGAAAATATCACTCTTGCCACAAAGGCTGGGGGAAAGAACATTTCCATGCCTGAGAGTTTCACTATTGTTCTAGCTTCGGCTCTGAAACAGTCTGCAACAGAGATCCCAAACATCAATATATCAAAGACAGTAGCAGAAGGCAGCAATAAAGCAGAAGCTGTGGTTCGAAATGGCCCTCAAACTGCTCAAAGAGGATGATCTACAAAAGTGAGACATGTGGCTTGGTCAATCTACCAAGCTTCTCATCTGGATTAGTCCACCCAAAACCGACTCTTTCACAACGTCTGCCTCTGTTCTGTGAAAAAGCAGCTTCAGTGACTATGATCAAGCATGGCATGAATGTTGTTCAGAAGTCAACAGAGTTTATGAATCCCACGTAAATCCCAGTGGTTGCAATGGATGCTCCACTTTTTGCACTGGCGAAGCATATATAGTGAAAGTGGCTGAAGACCCACGGGGAAGACAAGTTTGTGGTCATGTTCGGTGGCCTATACATAGAGCTAGCTGTGTGAATATCTTGGTGACTACCTGGCAAGCTTTGAATGAACAAATGTTCTGAAAGGGAGGACTTTCAACATCAGGGACCCCTGAGTCTTTTATCAGTTGCTCACACATCACCAGGACGAGACACATGCACCAAGTCTGTGCTGTTGCTCTGGAGAAGCTTCAGAAGGAGGCATTTCTTGAAAAACAGACCCCAGCAAGTGACGAAGCAGAAGAGGCTTGGAGACATGAGATAATTAGGAACAGCCCAATGTTTCAGCACTGGAATACCATCCTAAACCATTAACTCTTCCTATCAACCAGGCTCATGAACACAACAATGAGTTGGTGAAGGATTCTGGTGGGACAGTTTGGCTGACGGAAAATTCTGCTTTCAAGTCATGGATGATAGCTGGTCCCGAACAAGCATAATTGCTCACAGAGTTTGAAGACTGCTGTAGCTAAAATGCAGATCACTGTCACCAAGAAGATGGTCGTTCAACACAAGAGAGTTTCAGGGAACAGGTGGTGAAAGTTACGAACACCATGAAGGAAATTGGCAACCTATTTCTTGATGATGATGACTTTGGTTTCTCATGATGTCCTCAATTAGTCTGTGGTGAATACTATGTGCACGGTTGAGACACGTGGTGAACAGCAATTCAAAGACTACTGCAAATCAGTCCTTGTTTACTGTGAAAGGTCTACTCATGACCTACTGAAGAAGAACCCCCTTCCATTAGAGATGTATCGGATATCCGCATCCGCAGAACATCCGCATCCATTTCGACATCCGCATCTGCATCTGTACTTATGTAAAAATATACATCTGCATCCACATCCGCATCCGCATTGGCATTTTAATAAACATCCGCATCCACATCCGCATCCGCATTTGAATGAGACATATAGCGGATGTGATGGATATACAATATATTATGCCTTCATGATAAACAAAAACATTAGTGTTTTTCTGTGATGTGACTTGCTGGCTGTGTTTACTGTTTACCCTGGTAGGCGGTCATAAGGGCGAAAATTCTGTAGTTATTCTATAGTGCATTTGTCTGCACAAGACCAAAGTGCTGTGACTGACTCCACCAAGTCGATAAGAGTCGTATGGGTAAGATGCTTACCTTGGTGCTTTGTAATGTCTAACAGGGGTAATAGGAGTCAAAATGCATTTATATTGGTGTGTATGGCTGTGTGCGTGTGCGTGTGCGTGTGTGTGTTATAGTGACAATGGCTAGGGAAGTGTCACAGTAAGTTAAAGAAAGATGCTGAAAGTACCACTGTCTGAAAACACTGTATTTTTTACAGTAGCTGAGTTCATTATGAATATTTTAAAAGTAGGAAGAAATCAGTTCCCAAGGCCGGGATAAGGGATAGGCAGCTGTCTCCAAGGGCCGAGCTTTAGCTAAATGATTATGCAGCAGTATATCCTGAAAACATCCGCATCCGCATCCGCGAGGATGTCATAGTTTCACATCCGCATCTGCATCCACATCCGCAGTTTTTAGAAACAGACATCCTCATCCGCATCAGCATCCGCAAGATACAAAAACATGATATCCACAGCCGCATCCGCGGATGTTTAAATTCTGACATCCGATACATCCCTACTTGCACTGTTCATGTGTCCTGTTGGAAAATTCGGAGAAACACAAGCAGGCAAGACTGAAAGTCTAAAGACAGATTTTAGCTTTTTCTCAAGACAATACATCATTACACAACACAGGGATTGTGACAAGAACAACTTCGTCAGCCATAAAAACAATAGTTTTCCTTCTTCACTGTCTGACAGGAGAAACCTTTGTCTTGGCAAGAGAGTGACTTCTGACATGTTTGGTAAATAATGTGGAGAGATGCACAGAACCTCCTTGACCCTGACGATATTGATGATGACGAAGTGCTGTTGGCTACACTAGAACAGTTAGATGGAGAGAAATTACAAACAGAGATGAAAGTTCTGGAATGTGGACCTAAGCTGCTGACGTCCATTGAGGAACCAGCTGAGACAGATGTATCATCTTCATCTGGTGTGACAGTGCTAGATGATGGTGTCGTGGTGCACCTCCTTCCACCATTTGGCAGGAAGACGTTTGAAGACTATGCCAACGATTCTTTCATGTCTTACATAATACAGCAGCTCCAGAACAAAAGAAGGGTGGACATTGTCTGGGACAGGTCTGCCAACGACAGCATCAAAAGCTCTGCCAGATAGAAAAGAGGCAAAGGCACACAAAGAAAAGTTACAAGTCAAACCAAGATCCCAGAAAAACGGAAACTTTTTGTGTGATGCAGATAACAAGCAAGAGTTGTTCACTTTCTTTCAGAGAAGGTTGTAGGCAGTAAATTTCCACCAAGGAAGGAAATCTTTGTAACATATGGAGAATATGTTCTGGTCAGAGGCAGTAACTATGTTATGCTAGCTTGCAACCATGAAGAGGCAGACACAAGAATGATCTTACATCTACAAGATGCCTTGGAACAGGGATCTACATCTTGTTTGGTTCGTACCGTTGACACTGATGTTGTGGTCCTTCTCACAGGCAAGCTTCACCAGTTTCAGGATGCGTACCCTAGGGCCAATAACTGCGTGGCATTTGGTACAGGCAAAAGCTATTCAGATATCCACGTCAATGCCATTGCACAGGTCTTTGGAAGGGAAAATTCTACAGCCTTGCCAGTACTTCACAGCTTCAATAGCTGTGATACTGTTTCTGCATTCCTTGGAAATGGAAAAAATCTGGATGGGAGGCCTGGAAATGTTTCCCACATGCTACAAAGACATTTAACAGCATTGCAATAAACTCATTCACAACATTGGACATTCAGTGTGAAAATTTCAGGTTTCTCGAACAATTCGCAGTGGTGTTGTACCAGAGTACAAGCCAGCTGGAGTCCGTGAATGATGTCCGCAAAAACAGCAAATAAAACAATGGAAGCCATCCTACCGACACAGTCTGCTCTTGTTGAACACATACTGTAGAGCAAGCTGTGTACCAAGCAGGAATCTGGTCCACATATGACATACCTAAGCCACAAATACCCGCTCCAGAGAGATGGACACAAACAGCCAGTACTGGAGCCCTTTCTGAGCAACACTTCCCATCACATCTAAGACATGTGAAGAACCTGTCAAGTGTGGTCGCAAGGCTGTGGCTGGCTGCACAGGCAGGTGCACTTGCAAGAGGGTGATGTGGACGTGCACCACTCTTTGCAAGTGAAATTGCATCAAAACTTGAAATAGGGTGCGTGTGTGTCCTGAAGGCAGTGCAGTATGGTTTATGTTTCTTTCTTCAATTGAGGCTGTTGCATTCATACGATCTGGTAACGAAAATGTTATTGTGCTTCATGAGGAATGAATAACATCACATGTTATCAAAGAGTCAGTATACACAGTTCTGTCTTTGACTTTTCATCCTTTATCTTTGTTTAAGGTTCAATTTTAAACTTATACTGCTCAGATGGTTATTAGAAAAATTGACCAAATTGTGGATACCGTTCACGCAGTCCAATTTTTGACAAACGTCAGGTGGCGTCATGCATAACCCTGATCAGGTGGGGCCTGACCAGATTTTATGAACAGTACTAAACAAAACTTCACACCAAGTTTGACGCTTTTATCCAACCTGTACCCCTCATCCCCTTACAGTAACAGCCCCCAATTATAAGGGATGGATACTATATCATTACATGGGGTATAGTAAGGTAGGGTATATCTTCATTATAGTCTCTCTCTCTCTCTCTCTCTCTCTCTCTCTCTCTCTCTCTCTCTCACTTTTCACGTTCTCCTCCAGCTCATCCACTTTTCTGTCTCTCCTTCCTCTCCCATTAAATTCTCCTAGAGCGTCCTTTCTCTCCCTCATCTCATCAACAACACTCAGTTGATGGCTCCACAAGTTCCATTCAAAGAGAGAAACGCTGACGTGCTATGTTTGTGCTTGTGCTTGGATTTTGCTTGAGTATATGGTTTAAAGATACAACCATGGACAATTGAGGTTACTCTACTCCCACTGGCTGATTGCATATGGATATCCTGATGTAATAGCCTGTTGGATTTATGAGTGTAATTCCTTTGAACTGGAACTTCTGACTGGATGATACATAAATTTGTCTGTATTAATGCTGGGAAAGTACGTATAGAATAAAATACTGTATACCTTCAGCCCAATAGTACGGTGGGGTAGGTTCATTTGTTAGTATTCAAAATTGACAGTAGTGTGTGTGTGTGTGTGTGTGTGTGTGTGTGTGTGTGTGTGTGTGTGTGTGTGTGTGTGTGTGTGTGTGTGTGTGTGTGTGTGTCTGTCTGTCTGTCTGTGTGTGTGTGTTAGCAGATTTTATGAGAGCATATTAATTTGTATTTTTGAGTAGCTAATTTGTGGGTCTGATCCGAAAAATTTGGGAGTGTTTAATCAACCTGTTGTTTCAATTGTGTATGGGTTGTGAACTTGTTTCTCAAATGAATATGTGCATTTTTCCAGGGTGACTGCGTTTGTTTAAGAGTCCTCTCTGTTAACTGGTGTTCCCTTGGCCCCTAAAGCCATTTTAAACCATGCGGTCCGGGCAGCTTGGATGACGAAAATAGATGCTTTGTATTTCCCACCAATATCTGAATTCCTGCTCATATTCCGTGGTGCCAAGTGTGTGGCATAGGCATACAGAAATCAGGTGAGCTATAATACCAGTCTTTCCCATGAATCGGGGGGGAGGGGGGGTAGGAGCGATGTTTTCTGAAATTACATAGCCGTGTTTGCTTGTTGCAATGAGCAGCTGCCTTGCCCCTGCCACCGCCACCCCTGCCTTGCCTCTCATTTATGCAGGGAAGGGGTTGAGTGATAGTTCGACTGGGAGAGTTTTAGAGATGACAGAATCATCATTATGGAGTGGAGTGACAACGTCTGAGAGCGGGAATTACTTCATAGAGTGTGAAGTGATGTGTGCCAGACTCTCCTTGCAGCCCCGACCTCCTTCCCATCATTTTCGCGATGCCCATTGCCTCATCACTCTCCCACCACCATCCAAATCACCCGAGCTTGGTACTTCGCGCGTGTGTGAGGAACTGTAACATATATGGTATAGATTTGTCCATTTAAAAAAATGTGGCATGGACAAATTAAAAAAAAAATAGTGAAGAGAATGAATTTCTATGAAAAAATTGACAGATATATGTTTAGTGAGGCATATTTGTATTAAAAAACAAAAAGAATTGGTAAGCTATAGAAGATAAGAAAAGCTACAAATAAGTGTTAGAATGACCAATAATTCACATATTTGTGAAAAGCCTGTTGTGAAATAAGAATAAGTGCTTTGAAATTAAAGAAAACTTCAGCAAAGAAAACATGTATTTAAAAAAAATAAAAGTATGGACTGATGTTCATTTAAGGAAGTAAGATTGTAAAAATAAAAATGTACCCTATAGAAGGTAAGGAAGATGAGAAATATGTGTTACAATAACCAGCATGTAACAGTGGTATAGCACAATGGACAGGAATGTCAAGTCCCCGTCTGACCAAGGCAGGCTTGCCGACTGTGTGCTGTAGCCACGGATTCAGCCAGTCCTCCAAATACAGCCTCCCACGACCTCCCAGATTACCTTCATTCATCACCTCCTACCTCCTTAAAGCCTCCATCTAGAAACCTGAGGACACTTGCAGTGGAGAGATACTGAACTGGCGAGTATTCCAATCTTTAACTGAAAGTTGTATGTGCTGCACTTACTGGCTACTATAAAAAAAAAATCATGCTAAGTAAGCACTAGGCTCGTAAAACCACTGAGCTTTAGGGGATGGTATATTTGTATTTAACAGCTGTGTTTTCAGAATTATTAGTATCTGAATTATTTGTATTGAACGCTTGCGCATACGTGTGTGTGTGTGTGTGTGTGTGTGTGTGTGTGTGTGTGTGTGTGTGTGTGTGTGTGTGTCCTAAGAGAAAGTGATTGTTTTGACTGCATGTGTTTTAGATTTTTTTAAAATCATTTCCCTGAGTTTCTGCCTTTCACTTGCGTGTGGAACGATGAAGATAAGCCCTCCCATAGTACTGTCGTTGCCCTGGCTCGATAGATGCAGATCCCTTTCTTGGCTGGGAACAGAACCTCCTCACCCTGCCTTGCATCTTGCAAGGATGGACCCTGGTTCAGCCTTGCAGGGCACTGCCTTCCATGTGGAGGAAGCCACTCCCTACGCCGTTTTTTATTTATACTACGAGAAGTGAATGGTGGTCATTTCCTTGCTTTTCACACTGGCCAGAGACATCAAGGACAGTCCTGAACCTTAAACATGATTAAAATGCCTTGTTTGCTTCCTAAACGTCACAAGTACAAAACATGCGCGTGAATCCGTTAAATGCACATCATGCAGAGAATGGATCACCATCACATGTACTACACTACCAAACGCCAGAAAAAGCCACAGGACATGGGTGTATGACAGGAGCTCTACAAGCACAGTGCCATCTTATAACTAGATGACATCCAATTTAGTATGCTGTTTTTGCTACCAGGCAATTTTAATTTTTCTTAGGAGAGCACCCTCGAAATAACATGGTATTTTGCTTGCATATAAACACTCCACTTTGACAAATTCACTGAAAGATGAATAAAATGGTCAGGAGACAGCAGGAAAAAAAATGTCGCCCCTGGCCTCAGTGAGAAACGTTTGGCAAGGAAGAGGTGGTAGGGTTACATAAACTTGCGGGATTGCGACCTTTGCCTTTACTTTTGACCGAGATAAGATGGAATATGCCAAACCAAGCACAAACTTTGGCCCAATTTTTACGTGGTATAAGGAGGCTACATAGCATCTGTTAGTTATTTGTTTTACATAATTAGGTCAAGAATCATTACATAAGTGTTTGTATCAATAAAGTACAAGAGGATAGTTAGGTGTAATGTGCAGAATAAGTCACAAAGGGAGAAGTGTTGTGAAATATCCTGACCCACAAAGCAAGGATTATACCAGGAACGTTCAATATTTTTCTTTTGCGGTATTCGTGTAATCACCAAACGATATTTTTCTGCTCCTGTTAATAAACGAGCCTATAAACTCTCCACGAACTGGTTCAACGCAGTGATTTTTTCTTACTTTTCCATAAAATTTTATTCATTCTGAAAAGTACGTCTTACACTGCAAGGACAGGGAATAGGAAAATACAGTCTTTGTGTTTGTCCCCTTATTCTTTCTGCCCTCAGATGATTGTATTCATCTTGAGTTGTTCGTCTCATGGTAGAGCGATTAGAAACAACGATAATAATTAGCCCTTTATTCTTCCCACCCCCACACGAAGTTAGTATTCCTGGGAAAGGCTTACAGTGGCTGGCAGACAAGAGGTACTATTGCGGCCAGGAGTTGTTTGTCACCCTCGTCCAGCCAACCCGTGTATGTGGCAGAGTCGCATTTACGAGCACAGAAGTTGCCTTCGATGCATTTCTGTCGAAAATATCCCTTCAGCTTTGGGCTATTACTAATGGATAAAGCAATAGTAATATTTACTTTGAAGGTTTGACTCTGATAACACGAATATATCATATTGAGTATTTAATAACCTGTTTCTCGCATAGAGCCAAGCAAGTATACAGTATGTATATTTCGTTCCACTCGACGACCTCCTGTGGGTTTGAATCAGCTAACACAGAGTGAACAAGTTCGAAGCATTCATTTGTTACCAGGAGAGAGAGAGAGAGAGAGAGAGAGAGAGAGAAGGTGCCTTTGAATTTTAGGGGAATGAGGTGGAGAAATGAGGTGCTCAGCACAGTTGAACAGGGATTTTTCCTTTCGTTTCGGTTGGCTTTCTATGCCTAAATGACTAAATGAAGGTAAATTATGAAATATAATAACTGGATGACGAAGTGGTATTAGGGTCTGGTTAATGGTTGTTTGGTCCAAGGTGTGCAGTGGTAAGCCTAATTCCAGGCAACGGTCGCTATTAAAAGTTAGATATTTTAAGTCCCATTTATTTGAAATATCTCCATGTATGTTTACCGGACATGTATGCCCCTATGGACCTACTTTCACCCCATGAATATTTTTATCAATGGACATTTTCACCACTCGGAACAAAATCCCCCATGGACCTATTTTCTTTAATGACTTTTTTTTTTTTCTTTCAAAGACGCCTACTTTTCTACATAACCTATTTTCCCATGTACTAATTTTTCCCATTGATGTATTTTCACCCCACGGACCAATATTTCCGTCGACCTAGAATTTCTCCATGGATGCAGGTTTCCTACATGGACATATTTTTCTCAATGATTATTTTCCCCATAAACCTGTTTTCCGACGTGGTTATATCACCCATTGATGCGTGCAGTTGAAACACAGACGTATTGCACGATGGATGTGTTATAACCCACTGGATCTATATACCTACTTCAGTATGATTCCAGGATAATCCCCTGTGGACCGATTTTCCGCACACTGATCTATTCCCAACTCGGACGTATTCACTCAAATGACCTAATCCCTGAGGCCTCTTTTCCCACAATCCGTCCATCCACCTACACACCCACCCATCAACGCACATACCCACAACCTTATTCAGTATAGTATGTCTCAAAAGTAAGACGACATAAACCCGTCTTTTGCCTTGTCCTACAGGTAGCCCCACCACCCACCCCACTTAATGCACGAACCCCACTCCACCCCACTTAACCAGCCCAACAACTCTTTCGCTCCCTCTCACCCACCCACTCCACCTAATCCGCTTGTGAAACCACCAGCCTACACTAACCAATCTACCCACCCAGTCACCAACCTACCAACCCGCATACCATGCTCCACAAGTCAGATGACTCGCAATTCAACACACACACACACACACACACACACACACACACACACACACACACACACACACACACACACACACACACACACACACATAAAGGCAGGGCAGATTTCCTTACACGAAAGATGAGTCTCACCTCTTAACTCAGTCTGTCGGTAGAAAATAGAACTCCTTAAAGGGAGGTTGCCAAGCCGTAGATAATGGACTTCATTCCGGCTACATACAATAGATTTTATGTGATACAAGTAAATAACGTGCTTGAGCTAAACAGGGAACTTTTCCTTTGGCTGATGACGAAGGAGTTTATTTATCCCAGGATAACGTCTCGTCGGACAAAATGAAAGATTGGTTTTATTCAGGGTAACGCCAGTTGACTTTGTCAAATTATTAGGCAGACCTCGTAACTTCTGATAAGTGCCTTATGCTCGCCTTTTCTCTCTCTCTCTCTCTCTCTCTCTCTCTCTGGTGGTTGGCACCTGGAGATTGCTGGCAAAGTCGTGAGTATTTTTCTCATTAACTGGATATCCCTCACTGGACAGAGAGGCGAATTACTTTCTTAAGCACAGCTTTTTGTTAAATCTACAGCATTTATCTCCTAATTCATTATTCCTCTCATAGAAATCCTTAAAAAAAAAAAAAAAAGACTATCACAAAGCAAGGCAAGTTCTAGTGACTGATGGAAGAAATATTCACACTGTGGCCTGTTTTCAATGGGACACAGGAATCCAGGGTTTCTCATCCCTGGATTTCCCTGCGCCAGTCTGCCTCCACTTCATTTCTTCCAAATTCACAGGCGCCCACCATACACGCTTTCTCTCTCTCTCTCTGTAACAAATGAATGGTTCGAACTTGTTCACTCTTTGTTTTCGCTAATTCAAATCTACAGTACAGGAAGTAGTGGAGTGAAATCAAAGAAACATGTTTAAGTCACTTGCTTGGTACGGTATGAGAAAAACTAATTACTAAATAATATATGTGATATATTCATGTTAACAGAGTCAAACCTTCAAAGTAAATATTACTTTTGCTTTATCCACTAGTACAAGCCCAAAGTTTAAGCGATATTTTTCGACAGAAATGCATCGAAGGCAACTTCTGTGCTCGTGAATGCGACGCTGCAACATACACGGGTTGGCTGGACGAGGGTGGCTAACAACTCCTGGCCGCAATAGTACAAGGGAGCCTCTTAAATCTAGGAAAATACGATCCTTGCATGGAACATGTACTGAGACACAGGGCTGTATTCAAAGTTCTTTTGAAGATTTCGTAACACATCTCTCTTACTAATTAATTTTGCACACTGGAACTCAGTACCCTATTGTATATCTTAAAGCAGAACATGTAAATTTTAGGCAAGATCAGTAATAAACACAAAGATGTTGAAAATGAAGTATACGTAGCAAATCGCTAACGAAGACGTGCTATGACGATTCCCATGTCACACTGTAGCACATTGTCCAACGACCCTTGCTTATGAAGCTGAACTGAGACAGAGGGCACATCTTCCTTGGGGATTTGTGATGCAAGTTACACCAACGTATTTTCTTGTATGCTACTGATGTTTGTTTGGAATCGACATGGTTTGTGTCAATAGCACAGAAGAGAATAATAATAATACGGTAATATACAGAATGAATAGGTAAGGAAGAGGTGATGCGAAGTCTGTAAAGAATCTCGGAATATGACCCATATTGTGATGGAACAGACATCAAGCTAGGCTGACACCAATGCGAGAATAATGCCAGCACTCCCTAGTAATCCATCTCACGGCTGAAGAGCACGCATTAGGCCTTCCAGTATCCGCTCAAAGCCACACTTGTGCTGGGGGACAGAGAGAGAGAGAGAGAGAGAGAGAGAGAGAGAGAGAGAGAGAGAGAGAGAGAGAGAGAGAGAGAATACTGATTTTTAACAAATTATAACGAGAAAATAATACAAGAATATGGAGGAATTCATGAAAAATGTGATTGAATGAAAGGGTAGCCGTAGCACTGTCTTATTCTTCCATCGAGTCGCGGGAATCAGACTGCAAAATGACGAAAATCTCTGCCAAATTTGGGTAGGTGGACCATTGCATATTTTAGTGGCCAGTAGTATTTATCAGCTGTAACATTTATTTGTGGTAGGTGGGAGCCTCCACCTCGTCACTGGATGTAGTGTTGCCTTTAGCTGACTCAGTACTGAGTGACGAACCAAATGGTTTCCATTAAACCAGGAAATCATTTATTACCTGGGTGGTGATTATAACCAAATGTTGCCTTGTTGTTTGTTGGAGCCGGAGCTGGATTGAGCTTGTGAAGGTTTATATCCAAGAGATTGCTGCATTTTAATGCTGACCTTATAATATTCAAGAGCATGTGAGGCTGATCATCCTCGCCTTAAATATTGGGAACGACTAGCCTACACCCTGACCCCAACGCTCCGGATGGCCCAACACAGGATCGAATGATGGATGAATAGATATTCAGCAAAAGCAGCAGTAATTAAGCTTTACAAATGGATGGTATAACTGATCAATTTTAAACTATTACTGATCTTTCTTCCATGTTACGATACCAGTACAAGTTAATAGGTGCAGGTGTGCAATGATTTAAGGCAAATGTAGCAGAGTGTGTGTGTGTGTGTGTGTGTGTGTGTGTGTGTGTGTGCTTCCAGCCCCGCTGTGACTGAAAGTGCACTAAATATCTGAGTGTCAACACTGTTATCGCGAATCATGGCCACACAGCTTCCAGAGTTACGTCACGACCCTGCTTCCGATCGTCCCCCTCTCTCTCTCTCTCTCTCTCTCTCTCTCTCTCTCTCTCTCCGCGAGTGTATCTGTTCATATGTCTGTATATCTGTCTGTCTGATTGTCATTCTATCGCCACCTCCGTCTGTTTCTCTATATATGCCCATTTGCCTATCTTTATCTACAATTTTTCTGCACCTTTGTCTCTATCTGCCTGCCTGTCTGTCTGTCAAATATATCTCTGGCTATCTGTATGTTTGTATTTGTCCGTCTATTGCCCATCAGTTTGCTCTATCTCTGCGTGTCTCTGTCGATTTGTCTGTCGGTCACGTTTCTAAATAATTCTCTAGGGTTGTTTCAGCATGATTACAGGGAAGGCTATTTGTATATTTCAACCTGTCTGTCTGCCTGTTTATCTACTTGTCCATCTCTCTCTCCATCTATCTATCCGTTCGTCAGTCGCTCTGTGTATGTATCTTACTGTCAGTCTATCTTACTGTCTGTCTCTAGCCTTATTGCAGTTCTTGGTCACACGGCCATAGAGTTAAGTCAGAAGTGGCATTACAGCCAATGGGGAATGATCGCTGGGAATGCTATTTGAATCAATCTATAGATGTCTGTGTCTGTGGATCTGTTTATAACCACCGTTGTATATGTGTACAGTTGTGTATATCCATCTCTCCATTAAGCAATTTATGTACGTTTTCTCGATGCATTATATTGTTCATTTGGGGGCAATGACAGCCTTATTCTTATATCTAAAATTCCGATAACTGCTTAACCCACATGTACTTGCCGAGGATCGAATCTCAGACTATCAGATGACAGCCGGCAGCCTACCACTGTACCAAGAGAGGTAAAAATTGACTCACCTTGTTACATAGCTATAATCAAAGTACCCCACCTAACTCATTGAATGAAGGGAAGAGACAACCCCCCGGCACTCGGACAAAAGTTGTTAATCTCACCGAAGCACATCCGGAAGAGCCATAATGGTTAACAAGGCTTGTAGTGCCACATAAAACTAAATTCATCTGTGGTGAGCCGATGATTATGAAATGAGAGTCAGGCAGTCACATCGAAGTACAGCGTTCACCTACACTGTCTCCCTGTCTTCCTCCTCCCAACCATCTCCTCTCAGCCATCTCACTGATTTATTTTCCCATACTTACTCTCATACCCTGTGTCTATACTCTCTTTTCGGTCTCCTTGTCCTCCTCCCAACTATATCATACACATTCTTAATACTGTCACACTCATAACGATTAGTTCTATCATGCTGTCTTCACTGTCTGCCACTCGTTCTCCTAACGACTTGACTTTCAGTAACTTCTGCTCACTCTCTCACTCTCGCTTATAAACTCTCTACTTTTTTCTTAGTCTCCATCTCCTTCTCCCAACAACCTCAGGCTTTCACATTCTCCAAGACAGTCTTTCACTCTCCCATACAAACTCATCATGGTATCGGTGTCCTCGTTTCTCCCCCCGGCCACTTCACTCGTACCGGTACAGTCCTTAATGTCACTCCTGCTTTCATACTCTCCATCTTCGCTACCTTGCTCTCCTCATTTTCCCACCTACATCAGTGTTTTCACTCGTCCACGAGAACACGGGTCTTTGTGCTCAGCTGCTTCTATACTCTTTTTTTTTTTTTTTTTTAAATCTAGGCGAAGATGCACTTGACAAGTTGGTGATAATTCGCTGAATGCAATATGTCCGAACAGCTTATTTACGAACCCAGCTTTCTCCCTCATATTATACAGTATGTTGTCAATTAATAATACTAACGAGTAATGAGATTATGAAGTAATGTTGCATTCAGTCAATCATCACCAACCCGTCAATTACATCTTCGCATCGATAAAAACAACTGGGTATAGGAAGGCCACATAGCCAAGCCGCTGTTCCCTCAGATACAAGGACATACCGAATGTTCACAGTTATGGAGTCACTGACCTAACACCAAAAGGCAAAGGATGGAAAAGTATCCAAGAATAATTTCCCGAGCACAAAAAATGCGACAGTCTGCAAAAAGAGCCACCGGAGGCTGTATTTATAAACGTTTCTAAGCCTAAATTTCTTCTGTTTGTGCTAGATTCTTGACTCGTACTGCTACCAGGTAACTCACAACCAAAGTACATGTAATAAAACAGAGAGAAGACGACGAAACGATATCATTCCTAACAGTATTTCATCTCTCTGAGGACTCGTCTGTAAACTGATTAACTCCGTTATGAATTCGACAACATGGGTCTTTCTTTTTAAAGCCTCTAACCAGTTTTTAAAAGACAAAAAAGCTTTCACAGCAATAATTTAGCAAAGAGCATATTGCTTAGTCATAATTGCTTACAGTCAAGTTTATTCCACTTTGGTTAGGAAGTATGAATACAGATAAAAAGAAAATATAGTCAGTGCTATATACGACATAAACAAGAAAAATTACTAATACTGCGCCAGAGACTGTGTTCAAAAACTCTGTTAAGATGTGCATCAGATTTGGGTTTGCTTCCATCCTCTAACTAGCAATTTACGCAAGTGAATACCAAAGTAATGAAGAAATCGATTTGGGATAGTACGTACTTGTTATGGACACTTGCTTATCCGGTACAGTATGTCAATCAGGATCCTCCACAAGTGCGGCACCATGGGACGTTTTTATATAGTATCCTTAACAATATTTGACAAGTTCCATGAATAATTAACTATTATCACAACGTTTTTATTTTTATTTTTTATTTTTTACTTTATTTTCTTGCTTCAGTATTGAGTCTAATTTGACTAAAGTGTTTGTTGCCCGTAAGATAAACGAATATACCGGTACTGTACAAGGAATCTTTTACACAAACTTAGGAGAATTTTCAAATACAACAAGAATTCTGTATATGAAACTGAAAGGTACAAAGCGGGCAGGAACGTGTCGGTGCCCTTTTACCTCACTAGTATGTTTTACCCGTGTCTTTTCTTTTGGCGGCTGACAGTTTTGCGTATTAATCTTTTTTTTTTTAGGTGTGGCAAAAGTACCGTCACTGTCAACGTATTGTTAGTGTCGGTGTTCCTTCAGACATCCGCTATCGTGGCTCTTGTATGAGGGTCTGCTGTTAATGTTGTTCAATGTTCTGCCTTTAGTGTCTGAGCGATCTGTTGCTGTTTCAGTTATCTGTTATTAATGTTGTTGGTGATCTGTTGTTACTGTTTCAGCAATCTCCTATTAATGTTGTTAGTGATCTGTTATTAGCATTTGAGTGATCTGTTCCTAGTTGCTGCAGGGATTTCTTGTTGGGCTTTAAGTCGTCTGATTTTAGGGCCTAGGTGATAAGTTGCTTATGTTTGATATGTTTTTAGTGTTCAAGTAATTTATTATTGGTGTTTCATTGGTCTATTGATAGCGTTGTTAGTGACTGTGTGATTTGTTGCTGAGGCTTTTTTTTTTTTTTTTTTTTTTTTTTTTTTTTGTCCAACTCTGGGCATAGGCTTCACAGCCTGCTGTCAAGGCCCAGCAGTCTTCCTACATACCATACACCTCTACATGTCACCACTTCGGCGCTAACACCCACCCTCCATATTGAATACATGCTAGGGCTGTCTCATACAGGACTGGTGTATTGGTATCAGTGGGGGTATTTTTACGACATGTCGGCGGGTCTTCTGGTAGATCAGTAAAGCCTGATGTTGTTGGGATGATCTGTTATTGCGTTCTGCGTGGTCTGTTGTAGTGTTGTTATTATTTGGGTGGTTTGTTGTTAGTGTTATGTTTGTGATTTGATGGTAACAAATTAAAGATAGCCTACAAGCTAACCCTGAACTCTGCTGAACTACTCCTGCGGGATAGCCCTCGTTGCAGCGATATGATGTCCCACCAAAATTGTCATGTTAACATTTTCACTCCTATACGTGTTTCCAAATTCAGTAAATCGTGTGATGGTACTACGAATGCCATTAAATATAACAGTATTGAAAAGTTCATTGCTGCAGTCCCCAATCGTGCTATATTGTGGAAATATTGAACGTACAGATATGGATTATGCCTGTTTCGAATCCGAATGAAAAATTAATATGGCCATGTTAGTAAACTTTCTCAGTGCTCACCACCTATTTTATTAACAGTGTCAAAAGTACTACTAAAAAGGTCATGGCCCTTAACTTACTGAGCTTGTTCTTGTTTTCAAGAGTTGTTTATTTGATTGATCCTCCACAAATACACAGAGTTCGCCATTTAAATGAGGATAATTAATTCAGATATAATGATATTATAATTCTATCACCGGTTTTGTGTGTTGATGTCTGGTATTGCTTTGGCAAATGCAAAGTGCATGCATCAAAGCTTTTGCCCGTGTCACATTTCACGACTTGATGACTTGCATTTGGGTGTGGCGGAACAAGGGCCGGGTGTTGTCCGCGTAGCCGTGCGCGCCAGTGCGTGCGTGCGTGGGTGTGTGTGTGTGTGTGTGTGTGTGTGTGTGTGTGTGTGTGTGTGTTTATTTGTAGTGCAGCAAAATAATTCAGTTTTACTCACTTTTTACCAAACTTGGTAGAAGGGTGGATGAATAGCACATACAGAAAGACCTTTTTTTTTTTTTTTTTTTTTTTTTTAACAGTTGGACAAAAATGTAGGTCACAGGCATTGGTCAAACGCTGACCTAGCAAACTCAGCTTAAACAGTTTTCATTGAAGTTTGACCAAACTTTGGGAATGATTGAGTGTATGGTAAGAATGAAGTTAATCAAGTTCAAGAACAATTAGTCATTGGTCAGGGTAGGAAAAATTCAGAGTTTGACCAGTGAGAATGTTTATTGAAAAAAAAAAATTTTCAAAGGATTGAATTTTGGTCAACAAGTAAAACTATTCCTTTTTTTTTTTTTTTTTTTTTTTTGGCTTTTACAATAGGTCAGTGGCAACTTAAATAGTTTCTTACTGATTTACACCAACGTTTGGGAATGGGGTATGGGTCAGGGAAGAACAAAGGGATTCAGTTTTGCGATTAATCAGTGAAAGGTCATTGTCACAAAGCAAAGTCAAAGGTCAATCCTTGTGTCAGTGCGTGAACAAGATAACTAATATAATTTTGATCTGATGTGAATCAAACATGGTGAATGAGTTGTGGATTACCATAGACCCGTTGTTACTGAAAAAGACAGATAAAAGGTCAAAGTCACACGGCAGGGTCAATTTAAACAGTTTTGATCTCATGTAGACTATACTCTGTGGAGGAAGCAAGTTAATACATGCAAAAATTAATATGATTTTGAAAAGAGTCAGTTAAAGATCAAGATCATAGGAAAAGATCAAATGACAAGGTAACCTGATAAAGACAACTCAAACAATTCTCATCTGAATTGAGGTAAA
Source organism: Coenobita brevimanus (assembly GCF_032717465.1). Classification (NCBI taxonomy): domain Eukaryota; kingdom Metazoa; phylum Arthropoda; class Malacostraca; order Decapoda; family Coenobitidae; genus Coenobita; species Coenobita brevimanus. Next base: position 19,019,469 of record NC_137063.1, on the reverse strand, counting down.
GTTGGTGGAAGGGTTAAAACATCAGCAAGAATGAAGTAATTCGATTTTGAGAGTAATCCATCCAAGGCGAAGATCACAGAACAAAGTAAGATTATCCTCATACCGGTAGGTGGGTGCGGGTATTGCACTTTCTGGGTGGTCCTTCATGTTCATTTTTGCGGAAACTATAGAGGAAACGAAAATCATTTCAACCAAAGCAAAAGGTGAAGGTAAAGAGGAATGTAGATGTGAAAATAATAACATTTGTGTTTAGGACCAGTATCATCAAAGCTACACAGCTTGAACATGTTCCTCACCTTAGTGCAGATACCTTTTTGTGCGTTTACTACTAAGCTTGGGAATGTCACATGTTAGTGGAAAAGGTTAATATACTCTGTATCTAATCCTGCTAGTTGGAAAAATCTCCTTCATCTGAATAAGATCTTCCCCAGCAACCAAGAACATATTGAATAGTATATTATCGTGCTAATTGAGTTAAATGCACATGGCGGTCTCTAAATTTAATGATATGGTTTAGTGCTGGTATGATTTAAAATAAAAGACCACATCATCAAAGTGAAGATGCAGCACACGTTATTCATTCTCTCCACAGCACTGCAGCCACTATATTAAAGATATTTTTTTTCCTGCTTCGACCAGTACTGGAAACAACCGGGGTGTCCCAGCTACCTGGATGAGTTTGTTGGACGTGGTGGTGGTGGTGCTTGACTGAGATGTGCATGCAAAAGAGTAAAGCTGACCTGTCCCGTCTTGCCTTGTCCTGTCGTGTCCCGTCCTGTTCCCATTTTTTCTCTGCCCACCTTGTCTGTCTGTAACTACAGTGGGGTCTCCCAGTATGCAATAATATGGTCAACAAAATGTGCCGCTTACTGGAAGTTTCGCATATTAAAAAATATATATTCAATGGATATAAATGTATAGGGTCGACACTTCACCCTATCTTTGTCTTTTACAGGACTTCCCCATTACTGGCTATCATTTTAAGAAAGTCTTTTGCTCTAAGAAAGATAATAGAACTGTGACTGTAGTTTTTAGGTAGTGCTCCATTTGTATAATTGGGGGATTAGCAACCTTACTGCACTTGTCCACTTGCTGCCCTGCATAAATCTTGATGGTTTGTAAAATCTGCTCCTTGTTCTTAAGGGTGTTCCTCATTGTCAACAGATGAATTATTCACCTATGCCAAGTTCATGTCCAATAGCTGAGTTCATTTTACCTTGCTAATTCAACCCTGTAACCTTCATTTTCAGCTCCAAAGTGACCCTCTTATCCCTGGAATAAAGCGGTGGGGCCATGACGTAACAGGGGGAGGCTGTTGCTCAATCGGTTGAGGGGTGGCCTGCAGTCCTACCGGACCCAGGTTCAAGTCCCCGCTGGCACTGGGAACAGTTTAAGGATTTGAATATCGTAAAATCAGACTTTACTGATTTACCAGAAGACCCGCCGACAAGTTGTAAAACTACCCCCCACTAATACCAATACACCAGTCCTGTATGAAACAACCCCAGCATGTATTCAATATGGACAGCGGGTGCTAGCGCCGATGTGGTGACATGTCGAGGTGTATGGTACAGTATGTAGGAGGACTACTGGGCCTTGACAGCAGGCTGTGAAGCCTATGCCCGGAGTCAGACACATAAAAATAAAAAAGGTGAGCAAGAGCTGGTCTTGTACAGTGTTAAAAACACCACGATATGCGAGCACGGCGTGGACGGACAGAGAGTCTTGCAACTTGACTTGAAAGACACTGTGAGAGAGGGAAAGGGCGAAAAACCAATCAGCCATCTGGTGGTGGCCTCGGATACAACCATTATGAGTGGGAACAACGCTTTCCCCTTGATTTCAGACGACGGATTCGCATTTTAGAATCACATTTTGCATATATTTTTTTTTTCCTGTGTTAAGTTCGCACATCAGGTGTTTCGCATATTGAGATCTCGCTTACTGGGAGACACCACTGTAGTCTGTCCCCATATAGTCTTTCCACACCTTGTCTGTCACCACCTTGTCTTCCCCCGCGCTTTGTACCTTTACCCACCTGTATCTGTACCCTCTTGATCTGTACCTGTAGCTGTAGCTGTATTCTCCCAACATTTCATTTAAGGCTGTGGCATTGCAGACCAGACGATCTTATGTAGCCTTAGAGAAATCTCTACGAAGACTGCATTGGGATCCGTAATTTACTTACGGATGTAAAAGTATTTTGCAGTCTCATAAACCAAATGAAACTGTTTAACGGTGGTAAGGATGAAACGAAAATTAATTTTCATCGTGCCAGATTTGTTCAGCGTTCACTTAGACTATTCACTCTGATGATGTGCTCTCACTAATATTTTTTGTTGACCCTAAATAGTCTCCTTATGGTACTGGTTTAGGTTTTTAAACTGCAGTGACTAGAAATGGTTCTCATTAGCCCTTTCACTAGCAGAGATGCATCCTAGGTTGGATAAAATATTCCGATGGTAGCAAGAATGAAAGAAAAAATGTTGCACAAAATGCGATGATGAGAAAATAGAAGATGTGAGTGCATTTGCCGTAAGTACTTGGGTCTGGTTAGTACTTGGATGGGTGACCGCCAGGGAACACCAGATGCTGTTGGCATCCCTACGTGTCAAGTGGGGTTGGTGGAGGATTAGTGCCCCTCCCTGTAAAACAATTAACTCTAAGCCCTTGACCACCCCGTTTGGGATACATGGCGTCTGGCAATGGATGGATGGATGGACTTGGGTAGTGTGATGAGTAAGGATGTAAGTTTGGAGGGTGAAGTGCTTGAAAGGGTACAACAAGAAAGAAAGGTTGCTGGTTCTTTGAAAGCTGTGATAAGAAATAAGGAAGTGAGCATGGAAGTAAAAAAGTCACTACACGATAATATTGTCACATCAACTCTCGCGTATGTAAGTGAAGATTGGACCTTGTTGGAAGGACACAAGTCAGGAGTGAAAGTAGTGTAAATGAGTTATTTCAGATTAGCATGTGGAGTTACATGGAGAGAGACTGACAAATGAGGAAGTACAGGAGCGTTGTGACGTGGCTGTGGATGTGACAGAATGCGTTCGAGAAATACATTGAGGTGATTTGCCTACTTGAAGAGGATGGAGAGGGAGAGACTAACGAAAAGAGTGTATGTGAGTGAAGTGGTGGGGGAGAGAGGGAGGGGGAGGCTCTGGATGAGATTGAGAGATGGGTGGAGAGTTACGTACATGAGTGAGGGGTCTGTGAGATGGAAGCAGGGCAATGAAATGGCAGGGGACAGGCCAACATGGAGGCGATTTGTTTGTGGCCATACCTTACGGGATGAAGGCGTCTGGCAATAGATAGACAGATAGACAAAATGCGAATGTTGCCATTAAATAAAAACAACAATCTGATTTCGAACTTTTCCTTCTGCGAGTTATGGTGCATCATCAGTGCCTTTTTGTCTACACAGGAAGGAAGAAAAGTTTAAGGATCAGAACGTCCAGACATCGAATATAGAAAAGAGCGAATGTATCGTAATTGGGTGAAAGGAAAATTACTTCAGAATCGAATTTATGGTGTGCACAGTTTACTCCGGTGATCCATCGTGAGACAGTGTAATTGTAGGGTTAAGAAACAGAATCGTAATATTTACAGACTTACTGGTATTGTACAGCCTTGGTCAATAATCACTTCACACATATGAGGTTCCAAAGTGATGAAGCAATGTACTAGTCCTTTTAACCCGCTTGAAAGTATTTAGTTAGTTCAAAATAATCTCACTGGACTCTCACAGTTTTGATATCATTTTGACAACAGTTATATCATTATTTTGCTGCATCTGGTGCATTTCATGAGCTTCCGTAAGGAGTTAGACATACTGACTCATATTAGCCCAAACATACTCCCATGATATTTATTTGCTGTAATGTGCAGCTTTGTGGTGGTTGTAATTCTGAAGTTAGTGTATCATAGAATGAAACGCCAGTCAGTAGTAATACAACATAGGTGAAAGTTTACCCAAAACTATCCCACGACAAAGCATATGAATAGATATGTTGAATTATCTTTTTATTATTTGTCAGACTTTTCCAGTCTCATTTAGACTGTAAAAAGTCAGTTAACGCTCAGGCTCCTGTGACTCACTAAACTGAGTAAAATCAGCTAGGACTGACGGAAAAAAAAAAAGTTGCAGCTATCACCTCTCCTCCTACCATCACCACCACCACCGCATTCTCCCCCTCCTCATTAGCGCCATAGTTCAGGTGTGGGAGGGTGTATGTTTGCATTGATATATCACGCCACTGTCTATGTTGCTTGGCAAGGGTACCAGTTGTGGCAAGCCATCCTGGTGTGGTCAGTGCCTTCAGCCGAAGGAATACGCGCTTTCGATTGTACTACTTGTCGATTTTAATAGAGCTTAAAAGGTCACTGAGAATATATTTAAACTCTGTTGGAAAATTCTGTCCGTATATTAAATAAAAAAATCTTCTGGAAGGAATAAAATAAAAGCATTGATGTAGTGAACGGACTATGGATCCACTTTTCAGGTGTGTGTTTGCCGTGATTATCGTCTCACTCTCTCTGTGTTGGTGGGGATGAAAACGAGATGTGATAAGTCTTCCAGGTGTGGTTAAATCTTTCAGAAATAACCAGCCACTCTGCGTGTTTAACTGCTGGGGGTCTTTGATAGCCGGTAGCCCCGAGAGGCACCCTCTACACAGATCTGTCTGCTATATTAACCACCTTGACCCACCCTAACGTCTCCTCCCTGCACTCTTCCCCAGGTTTTACTCCCACCCTTCCCGCCATTTCTTTCCCAACCACCCACCCCTCCACACTTTCGTTCTTACCGGCTGCCAGGCGTCCTCAGCACACGCCTGCCAAGTATATCAGCGCCAAGGACAAGGGTAGTAACCACATATAGGTAAAATTAGCACGGACCTCGTGTGGTCACGGTGGTAACTATGTGGGATAATCTACTTTAGACTTGGATTACTTCCTAACTTGTTGCCTAAGAGGGCCATGGATGACTGGCTTACAACGATCCTTGATAGTTCATTTTCACTTCATTGAGGCTCTTGGATATTCACTATCATTAGTTTTTTGTTTATTTTTTATATAAATGGGGTCATTAATTACATTTCACTTTATTACCTGTGAGTGCGGTGTTGGAGGGTGGGGGGGGGTGGAGGGGAAACCACACCGGCTTCCATCAGCACATCAGTGGCGTGTTTACCTTTATCTGGGGTTGTTAAATAGTGCTGGGTGGAGATACTCATCACTGTTATTATATACCTGTCGTTAAAAAGGTTTGTTTATTCAGGATGGATAAGTAATGGAGAAGGAATTATCTGGCAGTGTCTCTTGTTCCTCCTGCAGAAAGCAAAGTGTATGTTACGAGAGGAAAACTGCCATAGAGCTTATTTGTTCTCTGCGGGTAGGATGCGCAAATTAGTATGGGAAATCTTCACGGGTCTCTAGTTCTTTAAAAAAAGGATCTTAGTAGAACAGAGAACCATGGAATCGATTGTAAATATATTGAGAATTTCATTCCAGGAAAAAAACAGTGCAATACATTTTACGTGTGTGTGTGTGTGTGTGTGTGTGTGTGTGTGTGTGTGTGTGTGTGTGTGTGCTTAGGTGGACTTGTTAGGACTCCATATTATAATTACAAATCATAATAGATAGATAGATAAATAGACAGATAGAGAGACAGATAGAAGCAGGAAGTCGGATGATGAGAAGGTACTGTGTCTGCAAGAATCGAACAATGCTAAACATGCTTACACACTCTTAACTCAAGGAATGCTTTATAGGCACACGACAGCGCCTAGTGACCATACACACACATACACACATACTCACACACAGGCTTCTAGAACTTTCCAACCACAGTGGACACACGTGACACAACCCCTACTACACCAGAATTTAGGAAAGAGAGCTGAGAAGGAGACAGGCCATAGAACAGGCATGGAGAGAGAGAGAGAGAGAGAGAGAGCGAGACAGGGAGACAGGGACTCTACTTATACTCACTCGTGAGTGAGAGACTTGTTAATATTTCCAAGACAAATAAAAATAGTCCCATACAATGCTTTACCTCTCCTTGTCATTGAATGACAAATGGAAAAGAAAATTATCTACTTACAAAGCTACTCAAGTATAACAACCACTCGTTCACAAGTCTAATACATATAACTTCTCTACAAGTAATTACAAAGTCCTTTTTTTATGACATTTGGTAGCAGCGAACGTATACGAACCTCGTCTACGAATCAACAGTGAATTTCTACAAAAGCAGGCGACACTTTACAAGATTAACTTCAGTTCTACAATGAACGAACTACAACCATCTACAATCAACCACAAGTAAAAACTCTACGAGTCGTCTGTATAATCTTCTACACGCACCTACAAGTAGCGGCAGTCTTCATCCTACAACCAGTAAATCACAAGAAAAAAGGACCAAGAATACATCAAGAAAGAAAAAAACAAACAAAAAAACAAACAAACAAACAAACAAACGAAGAGTGAGACACGACTCAACTCACAACCACCAGACCTCACCCTCCTCTCTCTGCTACATCCACCCAACCTCCACCGCTGACGCAGGAGTGAAGAGGTCAAGACGACGAAGCAAATACCAAGTCCATATTCACAACTCATCTTACTCACTCGTCTTCACTCAAGTTACTCATCGCTACTCATTTACTCACCACAGCTACTAGTGTGGGAAGTCGACGTCATCATGCGTGCTTGCTGAAAAGACGCCACGTCGGTCAACACACCACCTGCACCACCACTCACACCATTCCCACCACGGTAAAAATTAGTGAGTTACATAGCTACTTCATTTATACAATACACAGTGATAGACAATAAGCTTCTGCACAAACATATAAAACGTGCTGTATAGTTACAGCTTAAATACACATACTTACTTCAGTTATCTGCATAACTCAAACACTAAATAATCACCAACAATAAATATTCTACACTGTATATATTCATTCATTTATTATAACATTTATTTACTACCAACGAGTGTTACCATTTATACCTACATAAAATACGTGTTTCATACATACAGTTATACATTATTATATCCACAAAGTGATCAAGAAAATATACCATCACAGTTACTCAGTGAGCGATTAAAAGAACTGTATTAAACATTTATTAATTAAAGCTACCTAGTGGAAACATATAAATTAAGTTACAAAGTAAACTAGAGAAAAAAAATGGCCAACACAAATGACGTTAGCAAGAGTGAACATCTTCAACACAATCGTGAAGACAATGATTTCCACACAGTGCTGACACATATATTGCCCACGATAGGTACAAGTGAACAACAAGTCAGTGTATATAGTTAATACTGTATATAGTGTATATATATATTTTTTTTATATAAAATAACAAAATATGGGACTATATAATATCATTTTCAGTAATACCTGTGCAATATAAACTAAATTTTAAAAAAGTATCCCAAGGAAATTAGCCAGTAATTATGCAACCATGAACAACATAGAAAAAGCGTACACAAGCGAAGAAAAACAAACTATAGAAAATCAATACATACAAAAAAAAAGAAAGAAAGAAAAACTAAGAAAGGAAAAAAAAAGAAATAGAGTAAGATCACATAACAAACAAATGAAAATAAGTATAAGTGTTACTACAAATGCCAAAATACCACATAAACTACAAACAAAAAAAGCAAAAGGTTGTCTCCACAAGCTAGTGGCATGGCACATCATATCATCGACCGCAGCATATGTCAGGACTGCAATTATTACAATTATGTAACTACAAACAATATGTACCATTTATGTAACAGTTGCATTAACAAGATGTAACTTTTATGTAACTTTAACTACAATTATGTAACTACAAACGATATGTAACAATTATGTAACGACAAACGATTGCATTATGTTACACTTGCTACAATTATGTAACTACAAACGATATGTAACAATTATGTAACGACAAACGATTGCATTATGTTACACTTGCTACAATTATGTAACTACAAACAATATGTACCATTTATGTAACAGTTTCATTAACAAGATGTAACTTTTATGTAACTTTAACTACAATTATGTAACTACAAACGATATGTAACAATTATGTAACGACAAACGATTGCATTATGTTACACTTTGCCAATTATGTAACAGTTGCATTAACAAGATGTAACTTTTATGTAACTTTAACTACAATTATAAGGCCAACACAATTATGCATTACCACAATATTTTGTAACAATTCATAAAATGTTACAATTATGTATTACCACAATGCTACTACAATGTTATAAGTCATACAACTATACCACAATTCTGTATTACCAGTATCATCATACAAGTTAGGTGAAATATTAGACATTACTAAAGGGATAACCCAATATGTAATGTGTAACCTAGCAGTATTGCCATTGCACAATTATATGCGTACGTCTGTTGTACATGCACGTCTTACAAAGTGTCATACAACAACCATTGCATATATTCAAATATGTATACAACTTGTTTAAAGTGTAATATTACTGAATAATCACTATTTACTATGAATATTATATGTATACAATATTCATACAATTATGTTACTTTTACAATATTATGTATTTCACTTAATTAGCTTATAAGTTCATTATAATGTGTATATAATATGTATTAATATGTTATGACTATTAACTGTCGATGGTACGCCATTTTCGCGTGACCGAGCATATGTTAGGACTCCATATTATAATTACAAATCATAATAGATAGATAGATAAATAGATAGATAGAGAGACAGATAGAAGCAGGAAGTCGGATGATGAGAAGGTACTGTGTCTGCAAGAATCGAGCAATGCTAAACATGCTTACACACTCTTAACTCAAGGAATGCTTTATAGGCACACGACAGCACCTAGTGACCATACACACACATACACACATACTCACACACAGGCTTCTAGAACTTTCCAACCACAGTGGACACATGTGACACAACCCCTGCTACACCAGAATTTAGGAAAGAGAGCTCAGAAGGAGATAGGCCATAAAACAGTCAGGTAGTAGGGAGAAGGGCTTAGCAACATGGAGAGAGAGAGAGAGAGAGAGAGAGAGAGAGAGAGACAGGGACTCTACTTATACTCACTCGTGAGTGAGAGACTTGTTAATATTTCCAAGACAAATAAAAATAGTCCCATACTATTCTTTACCTCTCCTTGTCATTGAATGACAAATGGGAAAGAAGATTATCTACTTACAAAGCTACTCAAGTATAACAACCGCTCGTCCACAAGTCTAATACATATAACTTCTCTACAAGTAATTACAAAGTCCTTTTTTTATGACAGACTGACCACACTGGCTTGCAGGGACGACAGTACTTCCTTTGTATGTTATCACGTGTTCTTAGATAGTCATGGTTGGTGGGTAAATCTTTAACATTTTCCTGATGAGTAGTTCACTTGCACATCTGCTGGCTCAGTTGATGGGCAAGTGAAGCTATTCAGCTGACAACCAAGGAGACTCGTTCCTATCTCGTAAATGAAGCTCTAAGAATTACTTGCAACCATGACATAGTATCCAGGTGTAGTTCATTTGTATCAGATAAAGACACGTGGACTATAATGATCAAGGAAACTCATTTCCGCCTTAACTGAAACTCATCGAGTTTCATGCACCTACGACTTGCTACTCGTATCCAAGGTGTGGGATTGGCCTTGTTCCGTCTTGTAAAAAACAACTGACTCCATCAAATAGAGACTCTATCTATCTATCTACTGCCAGAAGCCTTTATCACGTAAGGGTTGACCACAAACAAATCGCCTCTATGTCGCTCCGTCCCCCACCATTTCGCTGCCCTCTCCCCAGCTCACACCACCCTCTGTTATATTCCTCTCCACTCTACCCTTCCACCTCTTTCTCGGCCTCCCCCTCTCTCTCCCCCGTTCCACCTCACTCATATGCATTCTCCTCGTCAGTTCCTCGCTCTCCATCCTCTCAACAGGACCAAACCACCTCAATGTGTTTCTCCTAGCACTTCCTATCGCATCCACATCCACAACACAACTTTCACATCCTCATTTGTCAGTTTCTCTCTATATAACTCCACATACTCCTCTGAAATAACTCACTTCCACTGCTCTCACTCTTGACTTATGTCCTTCCAACAAGGTCAAGCTTCGCATCCACAAGTTAGAGTTGGTAGCACAATGCCATCATGCAGCGATTGTTTTACTTCCATGTTCACTTCCAAATTTCTTATCATTGCTTTCAAAGAATTAGCAACCTTTTTTCTCTTTTGTACCCTTTCAAGCACTTCATCCTTCACATTTTCATCCTTACTCATGAAACTATCAAAGTTCTTATATGCACTCACATATTCCATTTCTTCATCAACCAACTTCACTGCGCATTCAGTAACGTCATTTCTCTTGATGGCCGTAACTTTACTCTTCCTTCCATTCACCTTTAGATTCCGTTTCTTACACACTCTCCCAGGCTTATTCACCAAGTCCAGCAGTTCCCCTTTGTCTTCACTGAACAATTCAGTATCATCTGCAAACAATAGAACAAGAAGTTTCCAAACGGTTCCCTCTCTCATTAGGGCTGCTCCAATATCCACTGCCCTACCTTGTACATCTTTTATAACCCCATCCATATACAGACTGAACAACGATGGAGACATGACACATCCCTGTTTCAACCCAGTCTTCAAATAGAAAAACTCACTCAGTTCACTATCCACACGCACTGCAGCCTTAGCACCATCATACATACTCTTCACAGCATTCAACAACTTCCCATCTACTCCATATACTCTTAATACTTTCCACAATCCTTGTCTATCCACCCTGTCATATGCTTTCTGTGAACAACCATGGAGACTCACTCTCACTAAGTTCGTCGAATTTCATAGAATTTAATTAAATTGCGGAGGTGGCTCAGTTCGATGAGATATGAATAACACGACCATGGTGATACACTTTGCAGGTCTGAGTGACGGTCCTACCGTATGTATGCTAGATCTAAACCCGCAAAACTAATTGCAGGTTTTTCTTCGATGTAATGTAAAATGCTGCCCGAGTTTTGGACTGGGACAACCTAGCCTCGGGCCCCAACGCTCCGAAATGAATAATATGAAATTTGTTCTTACGATTTTTCTCACAAATATATGTGAATGGAGTGAACAAAAAAAACAGAGCAGGAAATCACAAACTTAGAACTCATCCAAACCACTAGGCATTTTTCGTTAACGCTTTGATATCGCTATTGCATTATACAGACTACATCGTATTTCTTGCAAATATCAAACAATAAAAAAAAATTGTAAGTATAGCTCTCTCGTAGACAAGAGAAATAATGGAGTCGGTATCTCAGTTAGTCTAGTTAGTAAAATATATCTTAAACTTAGAATGTTTCTCACTGTCCCTTACACTCCCTTATCGTCAGTCTCCTCTCCTCTTCAACATCTAACTCTTCATACTCTACTGTAATAGTATCTCATTCTCCTTTACATTACCTTACCTCCCTCAACTTGTTTTCTGTCTCTCACACTCACTTAGCACTTAATTCAACTGAAAAATAATATAATATAATTTTTTTTTCCCGACCTGTAAAAGACATCTAACCACGTTCAGCTCAATGGGTAACCAAGTGTAGTCAAACCGGTGGATCGACATAACAATCAAAGAACTTATTCCTACTCCATAACTAAGGGCAGTCGAATTCCTTGTAACCACTACATAGCATTCAAGTTGGCGTTATTTCGCACGGGTGACAACAGAGCTATTAGTTTACAGTTAACCTATTGTTAAGTTGCCATTTAAAGAGCTGGGCAGTTGTTCAGACAGGCCGTATTATCAACCACACTTATAATCTTATTCACACTGACATTCAAGAGTAAGGTAATGACGTCGTTGCGGAAGTGTTATAAAGCCTTGAACAGCTTTGTTGTGTAAGGTTTCTTTCGAACAGATTAGTGTAGAATTTAGCAAAAACGTATTAGCAAAGTCTTTTCGTCACATTAACTCTGCTCCTCTAACTGGTTCCTTTAATCCTCTGTCTCTTCGCCGCACTGTTGCATTTTTGTCTATTTTCTCTCTCTACTTCAATGGTCGTTTCTTCTCTGAATTGTCTGCCTGCATCCCTCCACCAATGTGGAGGTCCCGTAACTCTCGTTTAGCGACAAACTCTCATCCTTTTTCTTTTCAACTGTCTGATGCAAGAGTTAACCGTTATTCCCAGTCCTTCATGTATACAAACCAACTCTGGAACTGTCATTCTGCCTGTTTTTCCTACTGCCTATGACCTCCAGAGAACCAAACACGGTGGGTCCAGGCATTACGAAATGACGGGATTTTGAATCTGGATCTCCGTTGTCTTGGTTTTATATTTTCCTGGAGGGAGCAATCTTGAGGGCTTCTAGCCTCTGGCTCCTTCTTCCTTTCATAAATAAAAACGTTGACCTTCTCAGTAAAAGGATAAAGGATACAAAAATAAGCAGTTGTACCGCATAACACTAAATATTAAAGAGAAAAGAAATAAGTGGATAAGTGAGTGTGTGTGTGTGTGTGTGTGTGTGTGTGTGTGTGTGTGTGTGTGTGAGAGAGAGAGAGAGAGAGAGAGAGAGAGAGAGAGAGAGAGAGAGTGTAAACGTATGTGAAAATCGGTGTGTGTGTGTGTGTGTGTGTGTGTGTGTGTGTGTGTGTGTGTGTGTGTGTGAGAGAGAGAGAGAGAGAGAGAGAGAGAGTAAACGTATGTGAAAATCGGTGTGTGTGTGTGTGTGTGTGTGTGTGTGTGTGTGTGTGTGTGTGTGTGAGTATAGTTATGCAAGCGAGTGAATTAATATTGACAATGTATTCGAAAGGAGAATGAGAATAAGAACTAGAGTGTTTGTGCCAAGCTGGGGGTGTGGGTGTGAATGTGAATGTGCGTAAGTACAGATGTGATTGTGAAAGTGAATGCAAAGATGAGCTTGGTTCTGGTTTCGTACGTGTAAGTGGATATATGTGCTGGCAACGTAAGTGTGAATGAGTGGATAAATGAGTGTGTAGGAGAGTGTAGTTGTGTTGCTGAGTGAATGTCAACATGAGTGAAACTATTACATTCTTCACTTTCTTTTGCACGAATATTGCTGAATCTCCTTTCTACATGGTGGGAGATTAACAGTAGGGTATGGTGTTAGTCACAAAGAAGTGCCGTGGAAAGGATGAAGAGCTTTATTATCTTCTTGTTTCAAGTACATGAAATCAAGATAATCTCCGGTAAGTTATGGTGGAGGAGGGATAGTGAATATGACTGCAAACATTAGAGTGGTATGAGTAAGCCGACGTCGTCCTGAAAGAGTTTTGTTAAATTGCCATCAATGCTAAATTATAATTGGTGCTAATCTCATACTTGAATAAAATAAGAAAACGATAGGGTAGGAAAATTAGAATTCGTAAATGCATATCTCAGTTAGGGATTAATATAAACCATAATAAGACCACAGTACAAAGAGCGTTAAAAGATTTAATTAATTGTCACATTAGAATGAGTGTTAAACACAGACCTAAAATTATCCCAAAATAGGTGGGGTTCAAAAAATGCAATCCCCGTACTCAATATGCAGAAACTTTACACATTTTTTATTTCTGCGTAACTGGGGAGCAGAAGGAAGAGGAGGAGGAGTGAAGCTCAGGTGAGAAGTTAGTGGTAATCTCTCTCTCCCCAAAAAATATATATATATATATATATATATATATATATATATATATATATATATATATATATATATATATATATATTATTTTAAGAGAAGAACAAGCGGGATTTAGAAAGGGTCGAGGTTGTAATGATCAGATTTTTATTGTAAGGCATCTAATGCAACAAGCTAATGAGATGAAAATCCCACTAAGTATGTGTTTTATGGATTTTGAAAACGCATTTGATAGTGTTTCACGTGGAGTTATGTTGAAAATTATGAGATTCTATGGTATACCGGAAGTGTTTGTAAATATTATTAGAAGCCTGCATGAAGGTACTTTTTGTAAGATAATGATGGGTGGTTCTTTGAGTGATCCATTTGAAGTTACGTCAGGGGTGATTCAAGGAGTTCTTTCGCCATTGCTGTTTCTTTTGGTTATGGATTATGTTATGAGATGCAGGAATTAATTGGAAAAAAATAAGAAGCTGATGGATTTGGACTATGCTGATAATATTGTACTGATTTGCGGAAGTATTTACGAGATGCAAAGGCTACTTGATTGTCTGGTGGAGGAAGGAGAAAAAGTGGGGTTGGTAATAAATTGTGGAAAGACTGAAATTATTAATATGAACGTGGAGAACCAAATCGATTGTGTAATTGGGAAAAATGTGGTGAAGAACGTAGGAAACTTTAAACATCTGGGAACGATTGAATCATCTAATGGATC
>NC_137063.1:18900092-19000092 GCF_032717465.1 Coenobita brevimanus | reverse complement strand
TCCCGTAAAGGGTGGCCACAAACAAATCGCCTCCATGTCGCCATGTCCCCCGCCATTTCATTGCCCTGTTCCCAGCTCACACCTCCCTCTCTCATATACCTCTCCACTCCATCCGCCCATCACATCCTTGGCTTCCCCCTCCCTCTCCCCACCTCCACCTCACATACACTCTCCTCGTTAGTCTCTCACTCTCATCCTCTCCACATGGCAAAACCACCTCAATGTGTTTTACCTAACACTTCCTATCACATCCACATCCACACCACAACGATCCTTCACTTCCTCATTTGTCAATCTGTGTCTCCATTTGACTCCACATGCTCCTGTCAAATAACTCATTTCCACAGCTCTCATTCTTGACTTGTGTCCCTCCAACAAGGTCCAAGCTTTACATCCATACGTTAGAGTCGGTATCACAATACTGCCATGTCGTAACTTTTTCACTTCCCTGCTCACTCCCTGTTTCTTACCACTGCTCTCAAGGAACCAGCAACCTTTCTTCCCTGTTGTACCCTTTCAAGCACTTCACCCTCTAAACTTGAAAGGGTACAACAATTTCTATATTAGTTTAAAATAATTACAAAAAGATTATTGATAAAAGTTAAGTTCATTAGAATCAATTTATCATCAACTTCTTTACTTGGATAGTCTTTGCGCATTTCTTTTTTATTCCAGACGGTCCTTGATTTTCCATAAAGTGTGTTAGAACTGATGGGTTATACATGCAGCCTTCACAAACCACTTCACAACGAGAAGGTTCCCTCAGCTATCACATAATTTAAACAAGAGAAAAGAGAAATTCCTTCCTCCCTCCTCTCTCTCTCTCTCTCTCTCTCTCTCTCTCTCTCTCTCTCTCTCTCTCTCTCTCCTATCTAAATATCTCTCATCTAAATATATACATGATTTTATTTATTTTAGCTACTATTATCGCTCCTCTTTCCAATTTCTTTAAAAGAAAAAAAAAAAGAAACAGTTCTCGCCTTTATCTTTTTTCACTCTAAAAGTTACAGTCGCTCCCTTTTTCCTGCTTTTGTTTTTCTTTTCCTATTTCTTGATCATTCAGAACCCAGAACTTTCACTCTCTAGGTCTCAGCCATCGCTCTCTACTTTCTTATGCAATCTTTTTCTGTCGTTTTCTCGTTTGTATTTTTTCATATTTCCTTTTTCTACTGCTGCTATTATCAGCTCTTGCGTCCCATATGTTCAGAATTCGCACAGTTGTATTGTTAAAATTGAGTATGGGAAGATGGAGGTAGCCCCCTAAATTTTTTTTTTTTTTTTAATAAATAAAAGAATAATAATAATATGAGCAGGATGCGATTACATTGGATCCTACTTTATATAATGCAGTCATCAGTGAGGATGAAATGTTAAACTTCATTTTTTAAATCAGGTGCATCCATAGTGATACTAATAAATATACAGTATTCGTGAAACAGCCATCAGTTGTAAAGAAAAATAGGTCTGGTGAGAAAAGGAATAAGTGAGATGGGTTGGAATTTTGGTGGGTGGAGGTGCTTGGGTAGGAAAATATGATCTGTGAATTTGAGTGTTGGAATATTAGTGGTTTGATTGCTATGAAAGTTATTTCAGAATATCATCCAAGAATGAGTGTGTCGGGAGACATAAAGAAAAGGACGTGTGAGACAAAGAAATAGGTGGGGAGAGCTAGAATTGTGGTGGGGATAGGAAGGAGCCATGAGATTATACCTTATGAACACTGGTACTGTAAGAATAAAGGCTTAAGCGCAATGAAGCTTTATTTCAAAATTTCTTCGTCAGCAGTAACAAAAAGGAAGCGTAGCTTCAGTCTCATATGCGTGATGCGTTGCAACGCCTGCAAAAATTGGGGTTCACCTTCCCCTTCATTATTTTAGGTGTACTAATATTGCCTTTACTCTTCAGCAGTGAAGAGGCTAATTTCTTCACCAACATAATCTTTTTTTTTTTTTTTTTTTTTTTTTTTTTTTGTCAATGCCTGCTGTCTTTTGTCTGCTTTAGAAAATTTTTTAAACTGCATGGGTTATATTGGTTAGATACTACCTTCCCGAACTCTTTCAGTACAAGTCGAATCTATTAAGTTGAATAAAAGTGTTAGGCAGTTGCAACAGTAAAATACAACATATGTCAACATATTGGAAGGAGTTAAAATGTATTTATATTATGATCTATATAAGGAAAGATTCGTTAAGTATTGTAATACTGAAAACTACAATAATTAATCCTGAGAAAAGATAAGAATGTGCATTATCATAATGAAGGTTCATGAAAATTTAGAGATAATATTAAACATAACATAATAATTGATATATAATGAAAATGATGCCGATAATGGCAGGATAATGATTGTAATGATAACGACAAGGTGATGAAGTTAAAAATTATGATAGTGAAGGATGGCATGATAATTAACACTGCTATAATGAAACAAATGATGACAGGGTGATGATGATGATATGATATGACATTATATGAAGATATGATGATGACCGTCATGATAGCCTATTGTCTAAGGCGATGACGATTTGTTGATAGATATTATTGTGATATGAAAATGATATGATGGTGACGTGAAGATGATATGGTGATGAAAATGATATGATGATGATCATTTGATGATAATATGATGGAAACACGATATGATGATATGGTTATGACAATGATGTGGATGATATGGCTGATGAATATGGCGATAATGAGGATGATGGTGATGTTAAAGAAAAGAAAAAAATGGAGTAAGAAGAGGGATAATCTGAGGGATATAACGTGGCAAAATAAATAAGAGGTAAGGAAATGGAAAGAGGAGAGGCCTGAGAGAATATTAATGACACTGTTATCAAAACTTTTCCCTCGCTCGTAAGTTTCCGATCGGCCTGCTCTGCTAGACTATACTACTACTACTACTGCTACTACTACTACCTCCTTTTCCTTTATACACCTTAAACCCTTGTCTCTTTTTTTCAACTCCTCTCGCTTCCCCAACCCCTTCCCCGCTTTCCCCGACCTTTACCCTTCTCCCCGCCCCGTCCTCCAACAGCTTCCCCACCTCCCCAACCTCTAGACTCCTCTTCACCCAAACTCTTCAACCCCACCCGTTCTGTAAACTCGCCAAAGTTTTTTCCGACCTCCAAACCCCTCTCTTTTCTCAACAACACTCAAAACTTCCTCTTCTCTACCTCACCAACACCTTACACCCTCTCTCCAAGCTCTCTAAACGTCTTCTTCTTTTACATCTCCACCAAAACCCCTCTTTCTTCTCCTCGATCCCTTAAGACCCTCCTCCTTTTCAATAAACCTCATCCCCTTAGCTGTAATACCTCACACTCCTCCCCCTTCCCCTTAATCCCCCAAAGTCCCGTAAACCCCTCCCTCTCATCCCCAAACCCTACCCTCTTTCCCAACTGCACTAAACCAACCCTTCCCTCTCTCGAACTACCAAAACCTCAGCCTCTTTCTCGCTAACCCCCCTAAACTCCTCCCACATTCTCAAGCACCACTAGGAACCGTTCCCTCCTCTTCAGAACCCCCTCTTCCTTCTCCTCTTCTCCACAAAACCTCCCCTCCTCCCAAACCTTCAATCCCACACTCTGCCTCCTCTGTCACTGGAATCCCAGGAAATCTCATACCAAGGTTAAGAGAACGTTCCCATCTTGCTCACTTCTACCATCAATCCTTCTTCCTCCCTCCCCCATTCATCATCATCATCATCATCTCTCTCTCTCTCTCTCTCTCTGCCATTGTTATTCTGTCTTTGTATGAATCTAGTTCCCTCTCTCCCTTTTTCTCCCCATCAGAACGTCGTTCATACCGACTGCTTCTCTCTATAGCACTGCCACCTTCATCTTTTACCCACAAATGAGTCTCATAATCGGGACAATATCTTACGCCGGTGAATTTTATTCAGCTATTACTTAAAGGAATCTGAGTGTCAGGACTGGTATTATTAACCTTCTCATAGTCGGGACAACTCAAGTATTCTGTTTCAGTTAACGCCAGACAATTTTTAGTCACCTGAGAATGAGTCATCGGAGCTTGAATATTCGATGATTCTCGTTATCTGCTCCTCATTCTACTTCCTCCCTTCTCACCTTCATTCCTCCTCTCTTCCTTCCTCATTTTCATTTCAAGCTCTCTAAAGATCCCTTCATTCCGATGACATTATTTATGCATTCCTGCTACCTTCAGACGATTTTGTTAATCCTAAGAGAGACTTTTCGAAATGAAGTAGTCTGAAATGGCCTCCATACTCAACCCGATAGGCCATTCCGAAGATGAGTACAATCGACTGGAAACAACAGGCATAAACAAAAATGTCACCAGATTCAGAGACAGTCTCATTAATATCATTATTTTTTTTTTTTTAACCGAGACTATATTCTTTATACTGGAAGAACATCCCTGCAGTGAATGAAGTTTCGGAGGCTATACCTAACTCCTAATTCCTCCAGTTCAAAGTCGCTTGTAAGCTGAATAAGAGCGACTAAGTAGCAAAAATAATGTGATAAATACATCATGGATTGGCACGGGTTAACTCTTTCAATCCTGTAACATCTTTCAGTTTCTTGCTACCTGGAGACGATATTAATTTGCAGAGAGCCGCAGCAGTGAAGGTGTTAACGACGGCTATAATATGTAATAACTACAGTTCAATAAGATGTTCCCAAGCCGTTCATGATCGTCTGAAGGCAGCATGAATAAAATACGTCATCGGACTGAAGAGGTTAAAAAACCTTCTATCTACATCTCCCCTTCTCTACCTCCTCCTCTTTCCCACTTCATACCTAATCCCCGTCACCACTTCTTACCCCGTCCATTAGCCCTCAGGTGGTCTTGACAGCTCATGGATACTGTTCCAGCTAAACTCAAGCAGTTTTGTGGAGCTCAGAATGAATCAAGGGAAACCGAGTCACTACTGTCGCGTTAACTTTTTTTTTTTTTTTTTTTAAAGCAGCTAATGCCAGATTATTTGAGTGAGCTTAGTGTGGGAAATAAGAATCCAAACAGACACATCTGTCGCCGTTAATCTGGTCATAAACAGGGAAACTCCATCATTCTATTCCAAACAACTTCCAAAGAGTTAATTCGGTAAAGAACGAGTCGTAGGAAAGATAATTCTGTCACCCTTAGCTCTCCCATGGTCGAGGCAACTGTAGTTTTCTCCTCCAGCTGACGTCAGGTGATTCCATTAAGCTGAACGATTCATACGAGCTTAAGTGGTAACACTGTTATCATTAACATCTCATGGTTGAAACAGTCTATGAACTGCATTTCACTTAAAATCAGACATTTTATTTGGCTATGAATGCATGACGGGAACCCGAGAGTGGTACAGCTTGTACGATTACCTCTCAACCAGGACAACTTTAGTGTCAGTTCCACTTAACTCCAAACGATTTTATTCAGCTGAGGGTGAATCACGAGGCGTGAGTGTTAAATTACTTCATTTGGTTCTATTTATCTCATAAAGGCATAGTGACGGGGATAAAGATTCCACTTATTTTCTTTTGCACAGTGAAGGCTATATGGCTGTACTGAACATATATAACAAAGGCCTAAATGTTATGCATTGCGTATGTGTGTGTATGTGTGTGTGTGTGTGTGTGTGTGTGTGTGAGCGAGCGAGAGAGAGAGAGAGAGAGAGAGAGAGAGAGAGAGAGAGAGAGAGTGAACATTTCAAGAGGCCTCATGAATATGGTAATTAGCCCCTTACTAGGGTTGGACGATGCTTGGTAGAGGTGGAAAACTCCTATCTTCCCCCCCCCTCTCTCTCTCTCTCTCTCTCTCTCTCTCTCTCTCTCTCCGGCTTTCATAAACCACTCAGAAGTTAGACTGTCATATATTTCACACTTCAGGCCAAAGGAAAACTGATCAAAGGACCGTTCAGTGGGTGGAAGCAGCAAGGTAGCCTACACCTCCACCCCTTTCTCGTCGTATATTTTTAAATGCAGGCCAGTGATGGACTGATTCTTTTTGTTCAGTGTGTGTTTGCGTCCGTCTGTGTGTCCATCTGTAACTTTCTACTTATCTGTCTGTCAGTCGGTATGCGTCCTTCTGTCTGCCTTCTCTCTCTCTCTCTCTCTCTCTCTCTCTCTCTCTCTCTCTCACTCTTTCGTTCCATAAAAATTCTGAGTTTGATTACTTTAATATTATAGCTACCTCCTAACAATTTTACTCAAGTATATGAAAACCTTTAATACTCTTCAGCCCTCGACAGTAAAATATGAAACACATTGTTGTTTATGTGTCATTTGCAATAAAATATAAATATGGAAGTGCTAGAAACACTCTTTTGACCACTGGATTTTTGCCCTCAGATTCACACACTCACACACACACACACACACACACACACACACACGGGAGGGGGGGGGGTATTCATCTAACCGCGGCGATACCATGTACTTACATTATGGTCTGCACCGATGCTTGTTGCCATCCTATGTGCCTCGTTTTGCTGTGTAAAAAACACACGTTTCATTGTGAACTTATCGTTTTCATCGTGTTATCTGGTACATCAAGCCACACCACATTATGGCACACTACCCTACATCATCACCACTCCACATCTCAGCACACCACACGACACTAAACAAATTCACCTTTACATAATGACATGAACTTACCATACCAGGATCATTCTACACGTCAAATACCACATCATATCACATCACACCACACTAAATTACAATACTCAGAACCATACTACGAACATCCTACATCAGACAACACCACATCACACCCCACCATATCACACCCCTCCGTACCACACGACACAACACGTCACAATCACATCACACTACATTAAACTACAGAACCCAACATCATAATACTCTCACAGCACAACACCATGCCATACTACCTAGTACACTTTACACACATTATTCCTCAGCACACCATACTGCCAATATTACCCAGTAACCTACTACATACACAGCACACCATTCCTCATCCCACTACGCCACAGCACACCACACACTACACCACATGACATAAAACCACATGTCTACTAACATACTTTGTTCACATCAAACTACATTATGCCCTCTCACAGTACACCATACTACCAGCACACCATATGACCCTTTATCATTCTGCTCCATTCCACTCCACTAACCTCCAGTCTACATCATACAGTATTATACATAGCTGAAACCTAAGTAAACTTGATACAACATCCAGCACCACACGGAGCTATACTACATTATGCCATAACATCCAAAACCACATCACTACACAGAATGCAATGATACACACCACACCACACCACAGCACACTACACCACATGATACAAATAATGATCATTCACATAACGTTTCCCATATGAACTCGTGAACTTCCTACTCAAAGTTCATCAACATACTACCGGATTAGCCCACCAACTCCCGTTGACGTGTATATACGTCCGAACGTTTTGTCACTGTGACCACGTTGACATACATAAATGCACCGCAATTGCAAAGTCCGTCATTTGCACATTTATCAAAATTCGTGCTTGATTTTTGGTATGCATACACAGGACACCTTCCTCTACCAGATGCCAGGCAGGAACAATGCCTTACCCCATATGACCTCCCTCCTCCTCTGCACGCCATTGTCTCGGCAATTCACCTGTTACCAGTGACCTGGCCAGTAAAGACATTTCACACCACGTACGAAATTCAAGGCCAGAATCATTCCCCAATCGATGACAATGTGGAGGATAAAGTTTATGTAGGAGTAGAGGAAGAAACAGTCAGAAATGATGATCAGGTAATGTTGCCAAAAAAGATGAAGTATGATGATGTGTTGGGTGAGTGAAACAATGCTTATATTGCTTCTATTACTATGTGAAAACCAATATACTCTTGTACTACATATAAATTCGTACCAAATAAATAAATACCGTTTATGAATGGTGTGGAATAGTTACCCCTCCCATAGAACTCATTTTCTCTGGAGCCTGCCTCATAGAAAACACAGTAATGTAAGGGGTACACTTACCTGTATCTGGTATTTCAAACCTCAGGTGAGCAATTTCTTTAAGAATTTTCAGTGTTTCTCACCAAAAGCAGTGGTTTGAGCAAAAAAAAAAAAAAAATCCAAAATCTGTCAGGATAGGGGGTGTCAGTGGTGGAAAATTGGTTGGGACGGGGCGGGTTATAAGTTCTGATGTCTATTTCAGGCTGTGTATCCCTTCACCACCAAACGAACCACTCTTACCACACAAATTGTGTTAAAATTATCTGTTCTCATGACTTAACCATACTACTTTTTTGTCCATTAAACCACAACACTATCCACGGGTTTTACCTGAACCCAGTTGCTTCCATTGTCCTCAGCATGGGACGAAACTGGGCATTTTCAAAACTAAATAAAGAAGGGAACACTGGGGTGGTGATTTATGAGTTTCGCGACCATGATCTGACTGGCAGAGGGCAGTATGCTCAGTACCCTTCCACAACAATCCCTCACACAGGAACCCAGGGGGCTGATGGATGAAAGTTATCATTATACTAATGAAAAAACACCAAACAACTACCACTATATCACACCACTATCAAAAGACTATCATCCCACCACTGACACCATAACACTCCCACCACACTCTTGTCACTACACCATTACCACCACACCACTGCCTATATACCACTACCACAACACCATTCCCACTACACCACTCCCACTACACCGTCATCACCGCAACACTGTCATCCTACCCTTTCCACGACACCACTACCACTACATTGCCACAACATACTGCTACCTCACCACGACCACCACACCACTGACATCACACCACTGCCAACACAATGACCACATTACAACCAGTACCATGGCACCAATATCACTGTCACACCACCTTCACACATGACATCACTACCACTACTATGCAACAACACTACCAATACAACACTGCCACAACAGCACATCACCAAACCACTACTTCAGTTAACTATCTGCAAATCACTACTATCATAACACAACCACCATACCAAACGACTATCAATGCTTCACTATACCCACCCCCTCCTTCACACAACACAACTTCTACTCGCAAAGTACCATAGTTACCACACCAGTATCACAAACTCACCTCACAATCGCACCTCACAACTACTCCACAACCACCAAAACACACAACTACCACACTTACCATGCCCCTACCATCACGATAACTAACAGTCAACACAACACCCCTTAACATAACTGTGTTGCGATAAAACTCTCTCTCTCTCTCTCTCTCTCTCTCATATCAGGCAGGAAAAGATGTGCAGCAAATATCACCATCTCTTGCGCAACAGTTAATTTCAGACCAATTTATGGTCCTGAAAAAGTTTCACAGGATTACTCCATTACTCTGACCCACAGCCACAAGACTGTTAATCTTTTAAATGCTATAAACAAACATCATATTCAGTTTCAGCTGATACCAATAATCTCTCGATTCATTTCATTCTTTTATCCCTCTCATCAGCCCAAACCACAACCCATATTAACCACAAGCTATTCATTTCTCGAATCTCTCTTATGATCTTGTTCCTCTCGCCACATGCCCATCCTATTTATTTCTATCTTTCATCACCATTCAACCTATTCATCCGTCATCAAACATCCATTGTATTCACCTCCCTCTTATCATACAACTCTGTTAAGGAAGAAATGTTTAGCTTCATGTGACTGAAATCGCTTGCCGAAAATTTTATGTCCATTACTTCTAGTGTAATTTGAACAATTAACTTCAAATTATTTGTCAATATTGAGTATTTTGAATACATGAATTAAATCTCCTCTAACCTGTGTTTAGTTATGGTAAAGAGAGTCAAGTCCTCTAAACATTCTTTGTATGGTTTATGTATCAATCTACGGATCATCTTAGTCACCCTTTGTTGTACTTGCTCAAGTTTATATCTTCTTTGTAACAAGGCGACCAGAATTGGGCACAGTACTCTAAGTGTGGGAATACTAGAGAGTTAGAGAAAGTTAGGATAATATTTTCTCATTT
Organism: Coenobita brevimanus; assembly: GCF_032717465.1. Taxonomy (NCBI): domain Eukaryota; kingdom Metazoa; phylum Arthropoda; class Malacostraca; order Decapoda; family Coenobitidae; genus Coenobita; species Coenobita brevimanus. The sequence goes on along the minus strand of NC_137063.1, from coordinate 18,990,110 downwards.
ATTTTCGATTGCCCTACCGATGAATTCAATTAATTTGTTGACATCTTAACAGCCTCTGTACATTGTTTGCTTGGTTTAAGATCATTTGTATCTAAAATTCTTAAGTCTGACATTATCTAGTTTAATTCAGTTCATAGTGTAACTTTTTTTTTTTAAATCTATTCCCAGTGTTTAGCACTCCGCATATACTGACATTAACCTCCATCTGCCATGTTTGGGTCCATTTCAACAGTCGCTGGAGGTCACTCTGAATTGCCTGCCTCTATAAAGATTTGTCTGCTCTGTTTCCAACTTTAGTATCATCAGAAAATTAAGATATTTTACAAATTAAACCATCATCTACATCATTTTATATATTAAAAAATAAAATAGGACCCAGCACTGAGCACTGTGGCCCTCCAATTATAACATCTTTCCAGTCTGGTTGTTTACCATTTATTACGACTGTCTTTACATCCTGCAAACCAATAATTGATCCACCCAAACACATTGCCACTGAACCCATGTGCCTTCATGTTCAGAAGTAGTCTTTTATGGGGAACTTTATCAAATGCTTTTTGAAAATCGAGAGTCACGTGGAGAGACAGGCTGACGAATGAGAATATAAAGGAGCGTTGTGGTGTGGATGTGGATGTGATAGGAAGCGTTATGAGGAACACACTGAGGTGGTTTGGCCATGTGGAGAGGATGGAGGGTGAAAGACTGACGAAGAGAGTGTATGTGAGTGAGGTGGAGGGGGGAAGAGGGAGGGGGAGGCCGAGGATGAGATGGAGGGATGGGGTGGAGAGGTATATGAGAGAGGGGGGTGTGAGTTGGGAGCAGGGCAGTGAAATGGCGGGGGACAGGGCGACTTGGAGGCGATTTGTTTGTCGCCACCCCAAACGGGATTGAGGCGTCTGGCAATAGATAGATAGATAGATAGATAGATAGATTATGTCGACAGATCTGGTCTCATCAAATGTATTGAATTCATCACAGAAGAAATCCGAGTGATTTGTACGGCAAGAGCAATTATTCTGAAACTGTGTTTAGTTTGTGATGAGATTATTAAATTCTTAGTGATTAACAAACTTATAACTGATAACAGTTTCCAACAACCTGCACACAACTAAAGTTAAGATTCTTGGTCTATAATTTTCTGACTGTAATGTGTTGCCTTTTGTAAGTGTTGGAGTTACACTTTATAGTTTCCAATCATGAAACACCTTTCTATTTTTTAGTGGCATTTTATCTTTCCTAGGTGTATTATTCCCTTAAGTTAACTAATGGCAAGTCGTGCGCCAATCTCATTATCAGTAATGTCACTGATTATGTTATCCTCTTTGAAGACAACATGAAAACCATGAGGAATGGAATTTGTGTTTGCATCTGTAAATATGGATGCACAGAAACTGTAAAGAATTTTAAACATCTCCAATTCATTGTTTGTATTCTCTCCATTATCTGTGACTAGTGGCCAATTTTGCCAATTGTTCGTGCTATAACCTTCTTGTTTCTGATAGAGCTGACAAATTCCTTAGGGTTGGATTTACTGATATCAGCAACATGAGTTTCAAAAGTTTTCTTGCTTCGCTGTTCTGTTCATTTATTTATTTATTATTATTATTTTTTTACTGATTTTGAATTTTTTTCAGTTTAAATTCTTCGGAGTAATATTATTTTTCTGTGCTTTTTTTTTTTTTTTTTTTTTAGCTGGCACTGCTTAATATTATTATTCCACCATTACGTATAATAATTTTAGCAGGCCGTCTGTTGTTCGAAGGAATACTTAATTTGACTGCTTTACTGAGAATATCTGTGAATATTGTCGATGCTTCGTTAACATCTACTTTTCGGAAAATGGAATTCCAGTTACTAGAACCAATAACTTCCTTTAGTTTTTGTAAATCCGCTCTCATGTAGTCAGGCTCATTCACGTAGTTAGTCCTGACACTGTCATCACTGAATTTAAGATTGAATGAACTATACGATGATCACTAGTACCTGATTCTTCTCCTACCATAACATGACTTAATAAGTTTTCCAGTGTGCCCAAAGCCAGATCTAACATTCTACGTCCTCATGTTTGACAGTCTATGAGTTGATGCAATTAACTTTCACGCACGTTGGAGTACAGTTGCAGCCCAGTGTGTGAGGATAAGGCCTCTCCCCAGTTGGCAACCAGTAAATTATATTCACCAAAGATTACTGTATTTTGCATGCCGCATATATCAGCAATTTAGTTGTAAATGATACTATCACTGTTACTGGACTGAGCTGGTGGACGATAAATCACCCCAAGTACTGTTTTGCTATAGGGCTTATTTCAGATCTGGAGATGAGCACTGTCAGTGTTATTGATAGAGGTCTTAGGAATTTCGTCCTACTTAAACGTACCATATAACAGTACACCGCCCCCCACTCTATTCTCTATCTATCTATCCATCTATAGCCCGACGCCCTAATCCCGCAAAGGGTGGCTGCAGACAAAACGCCTCCAAGTCGCTCTGTCACCCACCATTTGACTACCCTCCCCCCAACTCACCCCCCCCCTCCCTCATATACCTCTCAACTCCATCCCTCCACTTCATCCTCGGTCTACCTCTCCCTCTCCCTCCCCCCACCTCACCTACATACACCCCCTTAGTCAGTCTTTCATTCTCCATTCTCTCCACATGTCCAAACCACCTCAGTGTATTTCTCCTAATCTTTTCAACCACATCCACATCTACCCCACAACGTTCCTTCACTTCTTCATTCGTCAACCTGTCCCTCCACGTCACTCCATATGCTCCTCTCAAGTAACTCATTTCCACTGCTCTCACTCTTGACTTGTTCCCCTCTTGCAAGGTCCATGCCTCGCTGCCATACTTCAGGGTAGGGATCACAATACTATCATGCAGTGACTTCTTAACTTCCATACTCACCTCCCTATTTCTCATCACTGCTTTCAGTGTACCAACAACCTTCCTTCCCTGCTGTACCCTTTCACGCGCTTCATTCCCCAAAGTTCCATCCTTACTCATCACACTACCCAAGTACTTGAATGCACTCACATTCTCCATATCCTCACCATCCAACCTCACTGCACACTCTGTGACTTCATTCCTCTCAAACACCATAACTTTACTTTTGTTTACATTAACTTTCAGATTCCTCCTCCTACACACTGTCCCAAATTCATTCACCAAACCTTGCAACTCCCATTCATCTTCACTCAACAATACTGTATCATCAGCAAACAGCAACACCGGAATCTTCCAAATCTCACCCTCATTCATTAGGGCCACCCCCACATCCACTGCCCTACCCTGCACCTCCTTTACAACCCCATCCATGTATATACTAAACAGCCATGGAGACATCACACAACCCTGTTTCAGTCCCACATTCTCACACTACTGAAAATGCTGTAACCTAGTATGTTGTACTCCGCTGAAAAAAAAAAAAAATAGAGATGGAGAAATAAGAGGTGGACGAAATAAATGAGACAAGCACGACAGGTTGAGGATGCAGCAGGAGGTGCTACATAGGAGGAGAATGGGGAAGGAAAGTGAATACAGGAAATGTAAGGGGGAAAAATAGGAAGACAGCATGTGAAAGAGCTCGAGAAAAAGGGATGTGTTAAGGTATTGGAGGAGAAAAAGGAGGTAGACAGTCATGAGGTAGATGAAGTTACTGTACAAAGGTAGAAACATCTATAATGAAAAAAAAAAAAAGAATGACGCAGGAGGAGAATGTGGTGACAGAGAGGAAAAGGAGAGAGACAGAGAAGGAGGTAGAAAATGATATGGAAAAATAAGAAAAGGAGGAAGAAAACCAGTGGCAGAGAGGGAAAGAAGACGGGATAGAGATTAAGAAGGCAGAAAGCCTGAGGAATGGGAAAGTAGAGAGGTTAGACGAGCCGAGAAAATGGGCACGTTAGGGATTAGATTACCTCCTGGAGGTTGTAATATAATAACGAAGAAGGAAGAAGGGGAGGAGCTGCCCACAAACTCTCTCTCTATCTCTCATTCTTATAACTTCCTAATTTTCTTATATATATATATATATATATATATATATATATATATATATATATATATATATATATATATATATATATATATATATATATATATATATATATATATATATATATATATATATATATATATATATATATATATATATATATATATATATACCTGAACGATACACTTGCCATCTCATTTGTCTACCGATTTTCTTTTTACATAAATATCCTTACTTCATATGGCATACAAGACTTCGTATCATTTCTTCTGTCGCGTTATGGATTTTGTATATTACTGCATATTCTCTCCTATGCTGTTTATATGCATTTTATTGCCATTGCTTGCATGAACAGCACGCAAAGGAAGACCTCTTACGAAATATTCATCGCCTTCACACCTGTCTGCCCACGTCTTCCATTCCTGCTTTCCACACCCAGTCCTCACACATCTCCACTCTACCCACCCACCCATTTCTGCTTTCCACACCCAGTCCTCACACATCTCCACTTTACCCACCCACCCATTTCTGCTTTCCACACCCAGTCCTCACACATCTCCACTTTACCCACCCACCCATTTCTGCTTTCCACACCCAGTCCTCACACATCTCCACTTTACCCAGCCACCCATTTCTGCACTCTACACCCAGCCCTCCCACGTCTTCATTATACCCAGTCATTTTTGTTCTCCACACCTAGTCCTCGCATGTCTTCGCTCTACCCACGTACCCATTTCTGCTCTCCACACCCAGCCTCACACATCTTTCACCCCACCCGTTTCGGCCCTCCACATCCATTCCTCAAAACCCTGATTTATCTTCCAGATATCCACACTAGTGACATCGATTATTTTCACTACATAAATTTATAGGCTTGACTTGAATTACCCTTTACTGGCACAACTTAACTTCAGGGACCTGGGACTTTGTCGATAAACATTGCTAGAACTTTCCTTCATTTTCTTCTCCTCCTCCTCTTCCTTATCCTCATCCTTATCCTAATTCGCATCCTCCCCCTTTCCAAATAACAGAGAAACATTTTATTCACCAGGACATCTCGAAGTACAAACATGTGCACCTAAAACAATACCCTCCATCACCCGAGACCTCTCAGCCATCAGCAACGCCAATAAAACCAAGAGGGTTGGTGGGTTTTATCTTAATGTTCATCGTTGTTGCCCCTTTTCTCCAATGGGAAAAACAGCCCTAGTTTAGTGTTCTGTATGGGCACAGCAACGTTTTTTTTTTTTTTTTTTTCCCTCTGGTGGTGGTGAGTCTTTGTACTATTCATTTTTTTTTCAGTCGCTCTAGATATGAAAACGCTCTCTCTCTCTCTCAAGCTGTTACTCCACTAACTTGGTAACAGGGGCCCGAAAGAAAGAAATCTCGGTGTGTAAGCCTCATTTATGCGTTTGTGTGTGTGTGTGTGTGTGTGTGTGTAATTCACAAGGGTCGGTCAGGATCACTTGATGGTCGTGATCGTCAGCTTTTACCCTCCCGGAAGGGAGCTGAGAGCTCATATAGTCCGATCTAAGGTCAAGGCTGTGACCTTCACACACACATACACCCGTCCCCTTGCTCAAGGGGGACAGTAACCACCCACTTCATCAGTGAAACTTTTCGCAACCTGAGCGAGGCGCGAACTCCCGTCCACCAGTTGGCAAGCGAGAACGTTACCACTGCACCAGCGAGCGGTGTGTGTGTGTGTGTGTGTGTGAGAAAGAGAGAGAGAGAGAGAGAGAGAGAGAGAGAGAGAGAGAGAGAGAGGGGGGGGGGGAAGGGGGGACCCAAGGATTCCAGTTCAGTTCCCTCGTCGGAGCTGTCAAACTTCCCTATTATCTCAGCATTAATGTATTATTTTAAAACTCCTTTAGTACGATGACGTCCTTTTAGTTTGTTCATGCTCTCTTCTGATGATTTTATCAGGTTATAAGATCCATTTCAACTGGAGGGGTTAGGTAAGTTCCAATTTTCGTTAACCTTATTGGTAGGCAGCTTTAGGAAGCTGAATAGTAGATGTCTTCGGACTGATGGGGGTACCCTCTCTATAACAGTTCTGTTCAGACATATACACTAACGCTTTCAAAACGACGACCTCTTTTCCATTTCAATGTGGACTATTTTTCCCAGCTAGGAAAACTCCATTTTTACAGCGTGGGAGTGAAAGAAGGATGTGTCCAGCACCTCAGTTAGCAGAGTCGATCCTTTGCTGAATAATAAACATGTAATAGGCGTCCACTCTGAAAGTGTGAAACGTGTTCGAGCGAGCGAACGAGTAAGTCAGGCAGTGCTGAATATCGTCTCATGTGGCTTATCATCTTCCTCTAATTTCCAGACCTGATAATACTAAAAAGAACTTATCAGATTACACCAAAAATAATCCCCCACACTTCCTAAAACAAATATTCATCTTGTATTAATTTTAGGTCTATGACCAAACAGAAGGTATTTGTTTTGAAATGGCAAAACCTGGTTGCTCTCAGCAATCATCGGAAAACACTGCAGAGCTACTGACGCAACCTTAGATCGTTACTTCTTGCGCAGCCGGCTGTTAGGCTAATCTGCCGTATCAAAAATCGTTTCCTGGATTTACAGAAAAACTATTGGGAATTACGGGTTGTCTATGAAATGAAAAAAAAAAAAATAATAATAATGAGGATTTTCATGCGATTTCCAAGTTGGTGTCTATCTTGTAACTTCAAAATTGGCTGAGATATCCAAAAAAAGTTCGCTACTGTAGGCTACTACAGAGTTTTCCTCCCAAACCCTGCCCCCATTACTTGCTGATGCGATAAATCTTTCCGTCGGGGGTCTAGACCGTGACTAAATTCGTGTTCGAACGAGCGAAGTGGGCGTGAACTGTAATATTAAAAATATATAGTTACTGTAATTCTCCTTCAGTATATATATATATATATATATATATATATATATATATATATATATATATATATATATATATATATATATATATATATATTGTTACGGAACAGAGAAAGATAATGTACACTTTAAGTGAGAATGCTAAAAATCACTACTGTCCCGTAAAGTTCCAGGTTCAAAACAAAAGAGTTAGGTAAAATTACAAGTTAAAGTTTAATGCTTAAACTAACAACAAAACATTCAGAACTCATAAGGATAATGTAATGGCAAAAACAGGTTAAATATATGGTTAACTGCAATAGCCTCTATTAACACGAAATTAGCAAGAGTAAATTTATCTAAGTCAGCCCTGATAAAATGAGATACCAGATAATACTCAGTGAATGCCAGATAAATAATTACAGATACAAACTATTATCAAAAATGACTGACATAAAGAACCCCACACGAATTACAAAAACTTCACTAGGCCCACAAATTAAACCTATGCTATACAGTACAAGAAAAAAAATGCAACAGTTATACTCAAATTACACACAGCTGCTAGATGTTTGGAGATTTCTTGAGCACTCACAATAATAATAATTGTACACGGGAGGACAGAGATGTGAACAAAATGAGGAGCAGATCTAAGTGGCCATGATGCAGAGACTGAGCTCATTATATAGGGGCCGGCAGAGCCTGACACAACTTGTAAGAGGGACGCGCAAATGAAGCCATGGGGACAGAGAGCTGAAAATCCCGCTCTGGATAACAGAGAGAACGACTTACTCTACTATAACGGTAGAAGAGGGGGACTGAGGCAGAACACGCTCGTGATCAAACATGCAGCAACTGTGCGTTAAAATTACACAAAGGATGATGAAATCATAGGCTATGTAACACCTCCCCACAAAGAAAAAGAAATTTACAAAGGAAATTTCTTATTACTCTAAAACAATCTGTCTAAAGTCTAGATAAGCAATCTGCAATAACATTTTCTTTCCCCTTGACATGTTGTATGTCTAATGAATACTCCTGAAGAAGTAGACTCCATCTTGTCAATCTCTGATTTTTATCTTTAAACTTACTAAGGAATTTCAGTGGGTTATGATCGGTATAAATGACTATGGGGTCAAAACCAAAACACAAATAAAATGAAAAATGCTGTAAACCCAAAATCAAGGCCAAAAGCTCTTTCTCAATAGTTGAGTAGTTCTTTTGAGGTGGAGTGAACTTCTTACTGTAATAAGATACAGGATGTTCAATACCCTGATCATCCTCTTGCAGCAAAACAGCCCCAGCTCCTGTATCACTTGCATCAACAGCCATCTTAAAAGGCTTAGCAAAATTTGGAGTAGCGAGCACTGGCTGACTTAATAGAATAGCTTTAAGTTTGTTGAAAGAGGATTCACAGTTATCGGTCCAGACAAATTCAACTCCCTTTTTCAGTAGGTCTGTAAGTGGTGATACAAGAATAAAAAAGTTAAGAACAAATCTCCTGTAATAACCTACCATTCCCAAAAATCTTTGTAGCTCTTTCCTACTTTTAGGTCTGGGAAGATCACTTATAACCTGAACCTTAGCTCCTGGTGGTGCAACATGTCCATCACCAATTACATACCCAAGGTACTGAACTTTAGCTTGACCAAACTCACACTTTGATAAATTAGCTACAAGATTAGCATGAACTAAACGGTCAAGAAATTTACTGACATGGCATAGGTGATCTTTCCAGTTGTCACTGAAGATTAATACATCATCAATATAAACAACACACCCTGCCAAACCCTCTGTTACAACATTCATGAGCTTCTGAAATGTGGCTGGTGCATTCTTCATACCATACGGCATTACAGAACATGCAAAAAGCCTTTCCTAGTGTTACAAAACATGAGATCTCCCTAGCACGTTCAGTCATAGGTACTTGCCAGTATCCCTTTAACAAATCAAACTTACTTATGTACCTAGCCTTTCCGATCTTGTCTATGCAATCTTCCACACGAGGGAGAGGGTAAGTGTCTGTTTTGGTTATCTGATTAACACGTCTGTAGTCGATGCAAAGCCTCTGTGACCCACCTGGCTTAGGGACTAGAGTGACAGGAGAACTCCACTCGCTCTGACAGGGCTCAATCATCTTGTGGTCCAACAGGTAGCCAAGCTCCTTCTGGATGAGAGGAACTTTCACTGGGTTCACACGGTAAGGAGGCAATTTAATTGGCTTTGCGTCTCCAACATCGACATCATGCATCAACACAGTGGTTCTTCCTGGAGTAGCATGGAACACTTGCGGGTACTCCCGCAGTAATGCCGAAAACTCCTGCCTTTCCTTTGGAGGTAGATGAGAAAGCTTAGTCTGGAGATCATTCATGATATCAGGATTCTTCCCCAAACTATCACTCAGGCTCATACTGCATGGGAGAGCTTCACTTGCAGACTCGGGTGGAACAGCTACAGTGCAGACTGGATTATTTTCGTCCCGCCTGTGATATAACTTTAGCATGTTGATGTGACATAGTTGCTTGCTCTTTCTACGATCTGGTGTGGCGATGACATAGTTGACATCACTGAGTTTCTTCTCCACGAAATAAGGGCCACTAAACTTGGCTTGAAGTGGTTGCCCATGAACTGGTAGCAGAATCAAAACCTGATCTCCTGGCTGAAAGTGGCGTAACCTGGACTTCTTGTCATACCAAGTCTTCATCTTCTCCTGAGCAGCTCCTAAATTCTCTCTCGCCAGCTGTAAAGCAGTGGACAGCCGTTCTTTGAAATTCATCACATACTCCAGCAGGTTGACGTCATCTTCCTCCGACAGCCAGCATTCCTTGAGTAGCTTAAGGGGTCCTCTTACTTCATGGCCAAACAGTAGTTCAAAAGGTGAGAAGCCCAGTGATTCATTTGGAGATTCTCTTGCAGCAAACACAACGAATGGAAGACCTTTATCCCAGTCTTTCTGATGTTCCAAACAGTATTTCTTGAGCATCGATTTGAGTGTTTGATGATATCTCTCCAACGCTCCTTGGGTCTGGGGATGGTAAGCTGAAGACGTGATCTGGGTGATGCCCAACTCTTTCAGAGACTGCTTGAAAACGTTTGACATGAAATTACTTCCCCGGTCTGACTGTACCTCCTTGGGCAGACCAAACTTTGTGAAGAACCCTAGCATTTCCTTAACCACGTTCTTTGCTGAGATATTTCTAAGTGGAATGGCTTCAGGATAACGAGTAGCCATATCAATCATGGTCAACACATAAGAAAATCCTGAAGAAGTCTTAGGAAGAGGGCCCACAATATCCACCAACACACGGGTGAAAGGCGCCTCAAAAGGAGGAATGGGAACTAGAGGTGCTACCTTTTCGGTCTGATTACACTTCCCCACAACTTGACAGGTGTGACAAGACTTACAATACCAGGAAACATCCCTGAAGATACCTGGCCAGTAGAAGTGTTTCAAAATGCGTGCCACAGTCTTCCTCACTCCAAGGTGTCCTGCCAAACTGGAATCATGAGCCACTCTAATGATATCCTGCCTACAAACACGAGGGATGACAACTTGATGTACAACCTCCCATTCACAGTCGGCTGATGCTGTTGGGGGTCTCCACTTCCTCATAAGTACTCCTGACTTTACATAATAACAAGTAGAAGCACCGGCTGACTCTTCTTCTCTGTAAGCAGAGTTAGCTAGACCTTTCAACTCAGGGTCAGCAACCTGCAACTCAACCAACTCTTGACGAGACAAATTATCAACACTACGGGGTACTGCCTCATCTGGTGAATGGTCCAAATTAGCAAGAAAAGTGTCAGCTAGGATAACATCATCATCATCATCATCCTCTAAATCACCAGTAACTTTAGACTTAGCCCTAGTGACAGCACATGCAGGGAACACATCAGGGACATCACAATCCTGGGCCGCAGCCACTGGCTCACTAGACAACTGAGGAGCTGGACACACTTGACTTCCACCAATATCATTTCCAAGTAAGAAAGTTACACCTGACATTGGGAGTGTCTCAACCAACCCAACCATAACGGAACCATTAACAAAACCAGACTCTAAATTCACTCTGCACAGAGGGACAGAGAAGTAATTATTCCCTACACCTTGTAAGATTACAGTTTCATCAGAGGAATTAACATTAGAGCCTAGAACACTGGTCAGCATAAGGGATTGGCAAGCACCTGTATCACGATATATTTTAACTGATTTCCTGTCATTACTGTCCAGAGGACTGACAAAACCATCAGACAGGAAATTAGCACATGAACTCTTGAGAGTGTCACCCACGTTACTGCTCAAAAGAGGAGCTCCATCATGAGAATTTAAGTTACCCCTCAAAGCAGGTTCAGTTAACTCAGTTAAAGAATTCTGGGAACTCTCAAGAGTGGACACTAGACCAATTGACTGAACATTTAAAGACTCCTTTTTGTTCACATCACGCTGTCTCCTGAAACATCTCTCCGTAGTATGACCAAGCTTACTACAATAAGTACATTTACTTTTCTGAAATCTAGAGGTGAAGCTAGTATTTACTTCCTGAGAAACATCATCCTTATTCTCTTTCCTGTTACCTGTACTCTGAGTAGAGGCAACGTACTGACTCTCAGCTTTCCTTTTTCCTCTAAAATATCTCTTGTGAGTGAGAACATATTCATCAGCTAAAACTGCAGCATCAGACAAATTATCTATTCTTTTCTCATCAAGATATAGGCTTACATCTTTATAAATACACCTTTTGAAATCCTCCAGCAAAATCATCTGCTTAAATTTACCAAAATCAGAATCCACATTCTTAGAATTTAACCACTGCTCTAACAAATCTTCTTTGATTTTTGCATACTCAACATGGGATTGCTTATCTTGCTTGTAAGTTGTCCTAAATTTTACTCTATAGGCTTCAGGAACAAGCTCATAGGCCTTGAGAATCAAGCTCTTAACTACATCATAATTATCACATTGATCCTGAGGCAAAGATGCATAAGTTACTTGAGCTTTACCGGTGAGAACAGTTTGAAGGAGTACTGGCCAATACTCCTTAGGCCAATTAAAACCTGTAGCTACCCTCTCAAACAACTGAAAATACTTTGTTAAATCAGATTCATTAAAAGGAGGAACAAGTTTAACATTTTTAGCCACATCAAAATCATCAGAGCTAGATGATCCAGTTCCACCTTGTTTCATGCGATACTCATGGTCTGCCTGAATCCTAGCAAGTTCAACTTGTGCCTGAGCCTGTATCTGTGCCTCCTGAATCCGAACCTGAGATTCCGCCTCCTTAGCCTGAGACTCAGCCTTCTTAACACGTGCTTGAAATTCAGCCTCCTGAATACGAGCCTGAGACTCCGCCTGCTTAGCATTTGCCTGAAATTCAGCTTCTTTAGCACGAGCCTCCTGCAGAGCTAGCTGTAACTTAGCTAATTCAATCTGCGTTTGCTCATTTGGAGGAGTTACATTAAACAAGCTTTTATTAATCATGCCAACAATTTGATCCTTAGAATGATGAGAGTGAACTGCAATTCCCAATTGTTGAGCAACAAGCTTAAGTTCATTCTTTGTTCTGTTTTCTATATCACACACTGTTTGCACATTTGACAAAAAATCTTTGGCTTCATCAAGTGTAGTAATAGTAGCCATCATGAATAAGTAACAGTCACAAAATATCAAGCAATATCCTTATGATAATATCCTGAATATCCTGATATGAGGTCGCCAAATTTATGTTACGGAACAGAGAAAGATAATGTACACTTTAAGTGAGAATGCTAAAAATCACTACTGTCCCGTAAAGTTCCAGGTTCAAAACAAAAGAGTTAGGTAAAATTACAAGTTAAAGTTTAATGCTTAAACTAACAACAAAACATTCAGAACTCATAAGGATAATGTAATGGCAAAAACAGGTTAAATATATGGTTAACTGCAATAGCCTCTATTAACACGAAATTAGCAAGAGTAAATTTATCTAAGTCAGCCCTGATAAAATGAGATACCAGATAATACTCAGTGAATGCCAGATAAATAATTACAGATACAAACTATTATAAAAAATGACTGACATAAAGAACCCCACACGAATTACAAAAACTTCACTAGGCCCACAAATTAAACCTATGCTATACAGTACAAGAAAAAAAATGCAACAGTTATACTCAAATTACACACAGCTGCTAGATGTTTGGAGATTTCTTGAGCACTCACAATAATAATAATTGTACACGGGAGGACAGAGATGTGAACAAAATGAGGAGCAGATCTAAGTGGCCATGATGCAGAGACTGAGCTCATTATATAGGGGCCGGCAGAGCCTGACACAACTTGTAAGAGGGACGCGCAAATGAAGCCATGGGGACAGAGAGCTGAAAATCCCGCTCTGGATAACAGAGAGAACGACTTACTCTACTATAACGGTAGAAGAGGGGGACTGAGGCAGAACACGCTCGTGATCAAACATGCAGCAACTGTGCGTTAAAATTACACAAAGGATGTTGAAATCATAGGCTATGAAACAATATATATACCCCAGACGATAATCTCCAGCTTTGTGAGGCATAAAAGCCTGGGTGCTTGTACTGTCATGGTCGAGACAACTCCAGTAGTAAGGATAGCTTATAATGAAAAAAATATATTTTCTATTTCAGTGTATCATAAAGATTCGAGAGTGAATTACTTATATTTATTGTAGCTGCCACCAGATGATCATATTCGGTATATGAAGGGTTCCTATTACTGACATGATATATGAAGACTACAACCCTTTCAGTTGGAGATATGCATCCTGAACGGAAGAAAATCATCAGGTGTTTTCATGAACATAGTAAGAAATCCGTCATCGCACTGGAGGGATTTAAGATACTCTCGGTTCCGACTATTAAAACAATTAAATCCGTGCTGTGTGAGGCAAATGCCTATCCCCATCCTGCACGAGGGCCAAGATAAGACGGGGCCAAGTTTTCAAGTCATTACTGCTTTCAGACTCTCCAGTACGATGACATCTTACATCTTTGCTCCCACTGGACAGTCTTACTTATCTTAGGGGAGACCTTTCGGACTGGAAAGATTACACAGACCTTTCAGTAAACCCGTCACTACACATAGATATTTCATGTTAACTCAGTCTGGTGGCATTTAGGCTATAGCACACTACTGAATGCATTAATGCCAGTTAGGGCTTTGGTTACTAAGCCCGCGTTGTGCAAGGCAGCCCACCTCTCTTCCCTTCCCTTCCCAAACTTACACGAGGAAGAGCAAATGAAGGGAAAAGAGTGAATTTGGTGAAGCTCTCAGTCTAGTGACGTATTAATTGCTTTATTTTTGCTGTCTCCTGAAAAAATGTACTCTGCTCTGCAGAGATTGTTCAAACTTTAGAAGTTGGAGATAGGCTAGCTTTTTTTTTTTTTTTTTTTTTTAATAACAGAACGGGGGAAGGAAAACCAAATGAGTAAAAAAAAAATAATCCATACACCAGATTACTGGTGTCCTCTTTTCATAAAATATCTGTAAAAGTTAGACTTGAACAGTTGTGGGCTGAAATTTGGTGGGAAACAACTCTGGGGAAGCGAGTTCCAGACAGATGCAGTTCGGGGAATGAAAGAATTCTGATAGAAGTCCTGCAATATGGCTGAGTGACAATCCAGTCATGAGCGCTACCAGATGCCCGTGTAGCACGAGGGAAGGCATGGAGAGGTGGCACCATGGACGCAACTTCGTCTGAGCATTTGCCAAAAAAATATCTGTAAAATAATGCAAGGGAGGCAACATTCCTTCTTACTTGCAGGGAAGGTATTTTTATAATATGTAATGGCAGGGTTGTTAATGATTCTAACAGCTTTGTTCTGAATTTTGTCTAGTTGTCTTAATGCAACCTCTCCACAACCATTCCACAAGGGTAAGCAATACTCAAGCTGAGAGCGCACGTGACTTATAAATTATAGCTAACTGCTCGTCGGCGAAGAAGTTACGGACTCTGTACAATAATCCAAGTTTCTTTGAGGGGGTTTTAGCAAGTGATCTGACATGTGAGATCCAGCTGAGGGCACTGTTAAGTGACACGCCAAGAATTTCAATACTTTTGGAGATGCGAATATTAGTAGCACTAAAGGTAATGTACGAATCTGGCAATATCTTTCTATTAGTAAACTGTATATATTTAGTTTTACTAGCATTAAAGGAGACAAGGTTGTTTTGTCCCCATTCGCTGATTGTAGATAGATCTTGATTTATGGAGATGGCTGTACAGAGTTGAGAGGTAGAGATATTAGACTTTGTAAATGGATGTCTGAGTGTGAATGAACTATGTAGTGTTGAGTCATCTGCATATGAGTGAATGGGATTGTGAGTGACATATAAGAGATCATTAATATGAACCAGAAATAGGGTTGGCGCCAGAACTGATCCCTGTGGCATGCTGGCGTTAATTAAGTGGAAATGGGAATATACATCATCTACTTTTACTCTTATTTTCCTGTCACTAAGACATGAAGAAATCAAAGGAACAAAAGACGTTAGTCCATAGCAAGGGAGTTTGGACAGTAGGGAATGGTGCCATACTCTGTCGAAAGCTTTAGAGATATCAAGAGCTACTGCATGAGTTTCTCCAAAAAGATCAATTGATTGATGAATGGTATGAGTTAAGAGATTGAGTATGTCAATGGTGGATCTTTCGTGGTGAAAACCATATTGTCTATCACTAATTAAGTTGTTGGATTCAAGATGTTTAACAATGTGCTTATTAATTAAAGTTTCAAATACCTTACCAAGATATGTGACTACTATTGGTCTGTAATTGGAGGGGTCAGACGAACTTCTTCGGAACTGGGTGGATATTGGCTTCTTTCCACGAATTTGGGAATAAAAAAGTACGTATGCATAGTCTGAATAATTTAGCTAGGACAGAGGCAAGTTCAGGGGAACACTTTTTCAAAACAATTGGGGGAATTCCATCTGGGCCTGGAGCTTTGTTGGTAGGTAAATTGTCTAGGATGGATTTTACGTATCTTGTCTGTATTTTAAGTGGGGCAATTTTGGGAGAATCAAGTTCCAGTACTGAGACATTCTGGCTGGTATCGTCTATGGTAGAGTTTCTGGCAAAGGTACTGGCAAGGATATCTGCTTTCCCACGTGGGTCATTTGTAATGTCGCCATCTGAAGATTTTAGTGGGGGAATGGAAGATGACTTGTTAAAGTTATTATTGAAAGAATTAAGAGTTGACCAGAATATTCTATTGTCATTAGGGTTGTTAAGTAGTTTTGATGCTTGCTTTTGAAGAAAGTTTGATTTAGATAGATTTAATACAGCTTTTGCATGATTTCTAGCAATTTTAAATTGGGAGAGTGATTCAGATGTTTTTGATTTTAAGTAAGAGTTATTTGTTAATGACTTTTGGGCTGTTGCTCTGGCACAGTTGCCATCAAACCATTTTGGAGAGTTCGATCTTTTAATGAACTGTTGACTTGGTATGAATAAATCCATACCAGCTAGTATTAAGTCGCAAATGTGGGACTGGGTAGAATTGGGATCACCAGAGAAGAAAGACTGCCATGGAACATCAGCAAGATAATTTCTAAATCCATCCCAGTCTGCTCTATCAAAGTGCCATCGGGTCACCCTGACAGGTTCAGAACGAGGAGGTGTGGGAGGGTTAACTAATGAGGCTTTGATGAGATTGTGGTCAGAGGATCCAAGTGGTGACAGTACCTCTATCCTGGATTGATCTGGATTATTTGTCAAGAATAAATCCAAGAGATGGGCATTATGGTCAGGATTACCAGGTATTCTGGTTGGTTGCTTTACCAACTGGGTGAGATAAAATTATTCAGCAAACAGCTCGCACTCTAGACCAGCGTCGTCAGTCCGGGGAGAATGCAATAACCATTCAACACTGTGTATGTTAAAATCACCCAAAATGGTAATTTCGGTGCCAAAGGAAAGGTCAAGGTTACTCAACTGAGTGGATATGGAATCAAATACACTGGGTTCCGAAGAAGCATTGGGTGAACGATAAACTACACAAATATATTTGGTAATGTTTTGACAATTTAATTTATATAATGAGTAATCAAAACTGGATGAAGTGAAGTGTCAACTGCATTTGGGATTTGATGTAACAACAGGTGCTGCCATTGTTACGGAAGTTTGTAAGGAGATGGTAACCAGGAAAACAAAATGGAGATATATCGGTAGAGGGTGAGATTTGTGGTTCTGTGAGGAAAAGGGCCAAAGGGGATATGGACTGAAGGAAAAAATGAACTGAGTTTAAATTTGTGGTAAGGCCGCGGATGTTGGTAAAGAATAAGGCCACACTGTCCCTTCCTCACCAAGGAGCGTTCCCGGAAATAGGAACAGTCGCTGCCGGCACGGTCGTTTGATGGTGACCGGGAGGACCCTGTGCCGCCAGCCCTACCCTGCCGGTGGTGGCAATCCGAGGTACCACCTCATTTGATAGTAAGATTGCAGCGGCCATTACTAAAGACGTGAATAGAAGGTGTGATATGTTATGTGCATGTAGTGTGGTGTAGACAGTTGAAGGTAGAGGTATTATGAGAGCATGCTGGCCTACTCTCTGTGTAAATGACTGCACTGAAAATGTTCAGCAAAGGGAGATGGTCAGGATCAAGTCCTGAGGGCTGGTGAAATGGGAGCTCCAGCTCTCCCTATCACCAGCTTGCCATCAACCTCGGAAGTACTGCCCTGTTCAACTGGTGCTACAGTCTATTCCATATAACCCTTCAATCAAGAGGCCTCCTCTGATCTGAATAAAATTATCTGGAGGCAGCAAGAATAAATCAATTAAGCAAGTCACAGGATTAAACGGTCTGAATTCATACTGACGGATGAACTGGCTAAAGACTTGGCATCGATAGTTAAGCCTTTCTCTCTCATGTCGTAATTTTAATCCCATCCTTGCTGCCTTCAGATCATTATCCTTGGCACTCAACGTATATTTTTGATCGGGAGGAGTTATATATAGTCTTGATTAACTCTCTCATGGTCCAGGCAACTATAGAATATCCTCGATATAACGAACTAATAGGTACAGTCGGCTTCACTTCTAAGTAGTACACCGTCTTGTGGCGTCTTGGTAGATGTGGCACCACTGTGTCCGTTTACATCGTCGTATTAAGCCGCGAATGAGTTGGAGGAACCCCGGCATAGTGGTCTGGTACTGACAACTATATTGCTATGATCTGTGTAGTGCTTATATTATATAAAAGATGTAATGTAATTGAACATGTGCTTGTAACTCGAGCTTAATTTAATGTGATGGTGCTGGGACCAATCAGGAAGTTGGATGCTTCGTTGTGGATGTTCAGGGGTGCTGTTGGTCCGAAGCAGGCCTTGCTTTACTGAATGAGACGCGGGCCAAAATAAGACTTGCCTAGCGCAACATACAGTATATAACGGAGGATGAATATATTCATCTTATCAATATATCTACCTATCAATCTACATATCTATGTATATCTACATTATATCAATAACATCATCAACTGCAGGACCAGCCTATCCCGACCGAAGTCGGGACGATACAGCCAATGTATCTCTACCTATCAATCTACATATCTATGTATATCTACATTATATCAATAACATCATCATCATCAGCCATTTGAGCATCAACTGCAGGACCAGCCTATCCCGACCGAAGTCGGGACGATACAGCCAATGTATCTCTACCAAGTGGCTTAGGCTGTCTGGTAGAGATTGTATGTAAGGTGAGAAGTGCTTGTAAGTGTAACTGTAATGTTGGTGTGGCTTTGGATGTGTGTGTAGTCTGTGAACCAAGTGTAATCGGCCCGCACAAGCCGACTGGGTGCAAGCATACTTTATATTAAGCGACACTGGTTCTACCACAGCACCCCTTGTGTCCGCCAATGGAGTACGTGGCCGGGTGAACACTCCCAAAGTTTATTCCCCTGGCAGGGCACGAACCCTGGTTCA
Source organism: Coenobita brevimanus (assembly GCF_032717465.1). Lineage (NCBI taxonomy): Eukaryota > Metazoa > Arthropoda > Malacostraca > Decapoda > Coenobitidae > Coenobita > Coenobita brevimanus. Next base: position 18,971,316 of record NC_137063.1, on the reverse strand, counting down.
CCCGTGTACGAAATGCACAATCTACCACTGTACCACAGAGGCTCCTATATCAATATATCTATCTATATACCTGTATCTATCTATCTGTCTGTCTGTCTGTCTGTCCGTCTCTCTCTCTCTCTCTAATATATATATATATATATATATATATATATATATATATATATATATATATATATATATATATATATATATATATATATATATATATATATATATATATATATATATATATATATATATATATATATATATATATATATTGCCTATATTTCTATCTGTCTGTCTGTCTGTCTGTCTGTCTGTCTCTCTCTCTCTCTCTCTCTGTATATATATATATATATATATATATATATATATATATATATATATATTGCCTATATTTCTATCTGTCTGTCTGTCTGTCTGTCTGTCTGTCTGTCTCTCTCTCTCTCTCTGTATATATATATATATATATATATATATATATATATATATATATATATATATATATTGTATATATCACTATAAGTATATGGAAATTATGATGCAGGAACAATGCCTGGAATACAATCTAGGTAAGACAAGTGAAGTCGCTAATGGACCTGATCCACATTGGGGAAAAAGAATAACAGTGTTCTTAAGAGAGAGGAAAGAAGATTGTGATAATGTGGGATAACCCTTACCTGGTCGTTGTGTAGTGGACTGCTGCCTGACTTTCATTTGAGAGTCCCTGGTTCGATTCCGGACATAGTGGTAATTTTTTGGAGGATCTTAAGAGAGCATTGCCGTATAGGCCTAGTTCTTCTGGGCTAGTGTCGTCAAATTCATATCTGATAAACTTCCGCCACACAAAGCCTGTCTCCCAGTATTCTTCCATCTCTTCGTTCTCCCTCTCTCTGTTGCGCCCTCCACCTGTGATTCTTATATCCATTGCACCAGTCCTACTATCCATGAATTCCACATGATCAGACCACTTCAGCAGTCCTTGATCAGCTCTTACATTACTACCAGACTACGCTTCCCTCTACATATCTCACTTACTTTCATCTCTAACCTGTTACACCATCATACTGCGTTACTGTGCTCAGACAATTCGGTTCCAGTAAGCCATTTATACTATGTATGCTACGTCATGAATCTACTAAAAATCAAGTTATAAAATTATAACCAGGTATTTGTAGACACTCAGATTCATTGGAATGTTCATTTAACAGACTTGGATAGAATCCCTAATATACTAAAGCAGTAGCCGTGTGTTCTATAGCAGTAGCCGTGTGTGTGTGTGTGTGTGTGTGTGTGTGTGTGTGTGTGTGTGTGTGTGTGTGTGTGTGTGTATTTTGGACAGCCGAAACTACACATTCAAATCGCACCAAAATTGGCACAGAAATCGCAAAAAATTTGCTGATGTGAAGAAAAACTTGGTCCCATCACGATTGAAAAACTTTTCCTATATTTAATGAACAATCACATTTTGATCAAAAAACGCTGCTTCCGAAGCCCAGCATAGGATCTCCATAGAATTTTTTGCCCAGAGGTAGAACTAAAATAAACTGGGTTCCACTATCGAAGCTGCAAATATACAATCAATTGGTTAGGTGCAAAAAATCCAAGTGACAACGGTATACTAGAACAACACATAAACGCGAGAGCCCTCCGCAGGAGCAAGTGCGAGGGGCCCGAAGGGCCCACGAGCACTTGTATTACACTATTGCACCAGGCAACTGAAGCCAATGGCATTGTCGTGTGTAGTGGTAAGCAGCATCAGAAATGGCTGACTGATCGATAACCGTGAGATTGTCGCTAACGTTAATAAAATGGTAATGTATTTAGCCAGAATAGCCATACCGGTAGGTTTTGATGGCCGCTAGAGGAGAAAGAATTTTATCATTAAAATCTTTATCCCACTCCAATAAGATACCCACAGTATTCATGTTTCACGGCCAAGGTACACGGAATAGGCCTAATTTTGTCTTCACTATATATATATATATATATATATATATATATATATATATATATATATATATATATATATATATATATATATGATCGCGTAGGCATCGAAAGACCATGTAGCACCGCATGGGACCTGACTCCGGATCTTATGGACGGCGAATCAGTGCTCTACTGACAGAGCTACTAGGCTCACTTTAACAGCATTACCTGAATCTCTCAACATACAGTACTATGAGCATTTGGTAATCTGCAACAATATAATATGAACAAGGAAAACTGAGACTGTAGATCATAGACAATTTATTCATGTGTTTAGTATGAGTAATGGGTCAAACCTTCCTCCTGTACAATAACATCACGGAGTCTATCAGGTATGCTGGAGATGACATTTCTCACAATGTGCGGTTTTCCCTGCAGAGATTCCTATTCTCGCAGTATATGTTCCATCATCTGCTCAGCTGTCCTCTCTCTTTCTGGCTCCCATATTTTGACCATATTCGCCCAGATAGTTTCAGTTGGGTTGCAGTCTCAACCCTTGGTAGGCCAGTCCAGGAGCTGACGATTTTCCTGTGTAGCAAATCACTCCTAGACTGCATGTGCCATGTGAAATGGGCACCGATCATGGACGAATATGATGGGACCTGGTGGGAAGGGATGTCGCTCCTGCAGGGAAAGTAGGAAAAATTCCTGAAGATTTTCCAAATACTTCTGGGCTGTGAACCGTGCCTCTACTCTTGTAATATTTCCCACTCCATGGATGGATATCCAGCCCCATACACTACACACTTGATGTTCACTTCTGGTCTCGTAGGTGTTTGCTCGATATTAGCTAAAAAAGAATATTATGTTATAGGAGCTAGTTTTGGTTCTGGCTTCCTCCTTTAGTTGACAGTTACCCTACTTTGTTTGGAAAATGCTTTAATGTATAAAAAAAATACTGTAGTTATAGGAGGAATAACAGTTATCTAGTCTAGTGAATAGGTGGAAGTAGTGTTTCTTGTATTTTCTTGCATAATTTCACCTAACAGACTATGGGTGGTATATGCTATACTACATTTTAAAGACTTATTTATCCTTCCCAAATGTGCTGGGTAACCGATTCATTGGTCAACAAAACTATCGTTTCTGTTAAGTAATAGATAAGTATATTAATATAAAGTGATTTTTAATTTGACAAACCATTCGCATTGTTGCTGATGTGATTATGATAGCCCATTTCACAGTAAATCACCGAGTTCGTATGCCAAATCCTAAGTGATTTATGATATTTTGGTGCATGTATTACAGTACTACAGCTTTTTTTTTTTTTTTCCAGCTGGCGCAAATTTCGGCGATCGACATACCCACCACCCTTCCTGGGAAAGAAATACAGATTCACTTGATCCTTCCACATACCCATTCCAAACATTTTCACCCTCTCGTGAAGATTGCATAAATATAGGATCAGTCTAAAAAAGAAAATTATGAAGGTTAAATGAAAAGAAAACAGTGTGAAATTATAAGTGTTTAAAACCAGCGAGGGATCTCTCTTCATTCGTCTTCAGGTGCCTGTGTAACCATACAGACTCCTTACTTATCCACTGCAAAGTTATGATTTTCTTGCAATTTTGATTACATTGCGTGAAAATTCAGCCTTTCTTACGTTAGATGACCTACTTTTAATACCAAAAAAGAATAACCATTAAACGTGACTCGGGAGAAGTTGCTTTTTTGGGCAATAATGGATACGGAAGTGTGATGTTTTTTAACTCCTTAGCAGGGAATGTCGATTGCCGAGATTTATTCCAGCGCTCTCTCTCTCTCTCTCGCTCTCTCTTTCTCTCTCTAAAGCTATAAGAAACACTGGTTGCGGCAGTGCCTTTAGGTCAAACAAAAATAAATTAAACATCTTACCAGGTACAATTTCTCCTCCACACATGAGCCCTACCATGATCGGACGATCGAAGAGTTTTCTTGTCAGGGAAAACCCGTGCCCAGAATTATAGCCTTTGGTTCTCATATTGGAGGGCAAATTCCAGCCTGGCAGCATGATGCGCTTCTGGGAGGCTCTCCTTTTTTGCGGGAACCCTAAGATGTATTCACGCCTCATATAACAGCCGATTAACTGTAGAGAGTTACTTCTAGTCCAAGTCTCTCCCGGTGTGTCACTGCAAAATTTTTTTAGTGCGGATTCCTGTGTCGCACGTAGTAACGCTTCGTACTGCTGGCGCGTCGTCACTCGTGAGCGTGGTCGTTTTGCCGTGGAATGCAGTTATTTACGTTGTCAGACGATCGAAAGTATGTCAATCTGTCTGTAAACATTTTCCTACTTCCTTGAATGAGTAGTTAGGGCAGATTAGTATTACACTAAGTGGGGTTATGTGTGGGGAAAAGTTTCGTTTTGAGTGATATGAGAGCCTTTGGGGTGTATAGGAGATTCAGTAATAGCAATGTTGTGGCCCTCAAGGAAATGCTGCATATGCAAACCCTTAACATTTACGTGGTGTCTTTTTTAGGGTGAGGCAGAGATTTAGAGACAAAATCGGTGTCCCTCATTATGTAGGATAGATGAAACCCACGAACTGACAAACTTCTTGGGAAGATTTACAATCCCAATTCCAATTTATTATATCACGTATTTAGTGTTTCTAAGGGAATAGTACATTTATCAGGTATTTGCGTATGTCAAAAAGAGATAAAACTTAAAATTATAATCTAAATAGCACTGGCAAACAGTTATAAACATTTCTTGGTAGAAAGTCATGGCATGCGCAAAGGTTTCAGTCTCTCTGAGGGGGCTGGGGTCACAGGCTCACGTAATGCCATGAAGGGGGACACACTTGTCACCTTTCACTTGAAAATCCGGACCACGACAGCTTGCCCACGGGCCCCTACCCAAACGTGGTGGGCAATGTGGGAAAGCTACAAATACAATAATAACTAGAAGGGCATTCAATAGAGTGGATGCCTCTGTAAAGGCCCAACAATCCTTTGTGGTGGTATGCACTCTATCTGAGTGCTCCTTTATCCGGATCCACTCCAGAATTTAACAGGTTATTTCCTGGCCCATGCCCCATCCCTCAACCATGTATCATGAATATTCATTCAGTAGTTGACGGATGTATGCGCTCCACCGAGTGCCCCTTTAACCGGATGCACTCCAAAATTTAATGGGTCCTTCCTCATGCTCCATCCCTCCAGCAAGTTTCATGAAAATCGGATCATCAGTTTTTGCGTAAAAGACACACACACACACACACACACACACACACACACACACACACACACACACACATATATATATATATGTGAATGTACTAGCTTTAGGGGTATAAGTCTGTTGAGTGTTGTAGGTAAGGTTTATGGTAGAGTGTTAATTATGAGAGTTAGAGAGGGTACAGAGGGAGTGATTGGTGAAAAGCAGTGTGGCTTTAGGAGAGGGAGGGGATGCGTGGATCAGGTGTTTGCTGTGAGACAAGTGTGTGAAAAGTATTTAGCAAAAGGCAATGATGTGTTTTGGGCATTCATGGATTTAGAAAGAGCGTATGATAGAATTGATAGGGAGGCTTTGTGGACTGGTTTAGGATTGTATGGACTTGATGGTAGGTTACTAAAAGGGGTGAAAAGTTTTTATGTAAATAGTAGAGCGTGTGCAAGAGTGGGAAATGCTGTGAGTGACTGGTTTCCTGTGAGAGTGGGGCTGCCACAGGGATGTGTGATGTCACCTTGGTTGTTTAATATTTGCATGGATGGTGTTGTAAGGGAGGTGAATGCAAGAGTTTTAGGTGGAGGTCTGAGTCTGGTGAATGTTGATGGTGGAGAGTGGAATCTGAAGCAGCTGCTGTTTGCAGATGATACTGCACTGGTGGCTGATTCAGAGGAGAGATTGAGACAGTTGGTAGAGGAGTTTGGAAGGGTGTGTGAAAGGAGGAAATTGAAAGTAAATGAGAATAAGAGTAAAGTGATGAAGTGTACGAGGTTGGTAGATGGTAAGGGGATGAATATAGCTTTGAATGACGAGTTGCTTGAGGAGGTAGATTGTTTTAAATATCTAGGGTCACATGTTGCTGATGATGGAAGAATAGATGCAGAAGTGGAGTTTAGAATAAATGAAGTAGGAAAGGTGCTGGGAGGAATTAAAAAAGTGTTTAGATATCGTTCGCTTAGAATGGATGTAAAGAGAAGGTTGTATGGGGGTGTTGTGGTAACGACTGCGTTATATGGGGCTGAAACATGGAATATGGGTGTAGCAGAGAGGAAAAGTTTGAATGTAATGAGATGAGGTGTCTGAGGAGTATGTGTGGAGTGATGCGCATGGATCGAGTGCGAAATGATGAAGTGCAAAGGAGAACTGGAGTTATTCAGGAGATGGCTGGTAGAGTTGAGCAGAAGGTGTTGTGATGGTTTGGGCATATGGAGAGAATGGATAATGAGCGATTGGTGAAAAAGATAACTAGATCTGATGTCAGAGGTGTAAGGCTGAGAGGAAGACCACGAATAGGATGGATGAACAGTGTGAAGAGAGCACTGGATGCGAGAGGGATGTCTGTTGAGCAAGGAAGAGTGGCTGTGTGTGACAGAAATAAATTGAGAGAAATTGTGAATGAATAAGTGATGACGCAGCCCTGAGGGGATATTCTCCCGCACTTGGTCTGATCAGCTAGTCAGGTCAGGTGTGGGTAAGAGGATGGGTCTGTTATGATGTGGCAGGGGTAAACCAGGTCTGCTGTCGGGCCCTGCTGCGGATGTCACTGATTGCATTGCGCAGTTGACCCTTGTGCGGTGTGGTGCGGTGAGGATCTGTCCGTTCTCCCCTTGGGGCTAAGATGCGAATGAACATGTTTGAATGGATGAGTAAATGGGGAGTGTGTCGTCCTGTCTCGGCTACCTCCCTTTCCTTGGGGGAAGCAGCCTAGGTATATAGATAGATAGATATATACTGTATATGATTGATGAGTATGTTCATCTTCCATTAAACGTTTTAGCTAGACAAGTCTTATTTTGGCCCGTGCCTCATTCAGTAAAGCAAGGCCTGCTTCGGACCAACAACACCCCTGAACATCCACAACGAAGCATCCAACTCCCTGATTAGTCCCAGCACCATCACATTAAATTAAGCTCGAATTACAAGCACATGTTCAATTACATCTTTTATACAATATAAGCACTACACAGATCATAGCATTGTAGCTGTCAGTACCTGACCACTATGCCGGGATTCCTCCAACTCATTCGCGTCTTAATACGACGATGTAAACAAACACAGTGGTGCTACGTCTACCAAGACACCACAAGTCAGTGTAGTACTTAGAAGTGAAGCCGACTGTACCAGACCCTTGACGTTAAACCCAATAGTTTGTTAAAGCCAAAGACAATGGTGTTTGGTAATTTCCTAGGAGGTGTGGTTTCTACCTAACAATGTTCATTAAATACAGAGAACTGTTCTGCCACTCACTAGTACACATTAATCCATTCACGTCCAGAGTCCTCAATATAGGACAGAACTGGGCGTTTTCAACATTTAACCTGCCCTGTACCCACAACGTACGATGCACGTTGCAACTTTTTTTCATACTCAGTCCTCACAACGTATAATGAACCTTTTGCTATTGCAAGGTCCGTCGTTTTCACATTTTTCATATTTCGCACGTGGTTTTTGGTACGTATACACAGGACACCTTCCTCTACCTGATGCCAGGTGGGGACAATGCCTTACCCAGCATGACCTCCCCCCTCCCACACGCCATTGTCTCAGCAACCCACCTGTTGCCAGTGACCTGCCCAGTACAGACATGTTGCTCCACGGTACGAAATTCAAGGCCAGAGTGATTCCCCAATCGATGACAATGTGGAGGACAAAGTTTATATAGTGTTAGAGGAAGAAACAGTCAGAAATGATGATCAGGTAATGTTGCCAAAAAAGGTGCAGTATGTTGATGTGTTTGGCGAGTGAAACAATGTATATATCACTTACATTACTGTGTGAAAACCAATATACTCTTGTACTACATATAAATTTGTACCAAATAAAAAAATAAATACCTTTTATGAATGGTTTGGAATAGTTACTCCTCCCATAGAATATGTTTTCTCTGGAGCCAGGTCCCATAGAAAAACAGCCAGGTGAGGGTATTGTTACATGTACCAGCATTTTAAAGCTCAGGTGAGCGACTTCTCTATCAATTTTCGATGTTTCTTACAAATAGCGAAAGTTTGAGGCAGAAAAAAAAGAAATCGAAAATTTGTCGGGTTTTGGGTGTGGGTTTTGTAATATAGCTACCACAAATTGACTTAGGACCTCCCCCCACAAGTTTTTTTTTTTTTAATAACAGAACAGAGGAAGGAAAAACAAATGAATAAAAAAGAAAATCCAGGCACCAGATTACTGTTGTCTGCTGTTCATAAAATATCTGTAACATTTAGACTTGAACAGCAATAGGTTGAAGTCTGGAGGGAAACATCTCTGGGGAAGCAAGTTCCAGAGAGATGCAGTTCGGGGAATGAAAGAATTCTGATAGGCAGAAGTTCTGCAGTATGGCTGAGTGACATTCCAGTCATGAGCGCTGCCAGATGCCTGTGTAGCACGAGGGAATGCATGGAGAGGTGGCACCATGGACGCAACTTCGTCTGAGCATTTGCTATAGAAATATCTGTAAAATAACGCAAGGGAGGCAACATTCCTTCTTACTTGTAGGGGAGGTAGTTTATTAGTAATAGCAGGGTTATTAATAATTCTAACAGCTTTGTTTTGAATTTTGTCTACTTGTTTTAATGCAACCTCTCCACATCCGCTCCACAAGGGTGAGCAGTATTCAAGCTGAGAGCGCACATGATTCATATAAATTATAACTAACTGCTCATCAGTGAAGAAGTAACAGACTCTGTACAATAATCCAAGTTTCTTTGAGGCGGTTTTAGCAAGTGATCTGACATGAGAGTTCCAGCTGAGGGCACTGTTAAGCGAGACGCCAAGAATTTCAATACTTTTGGAAATGGGAATATTTGTAGCATTGAAGGTAATATACGATTCTGGCAATACCTGCCTATTAGTAAATTGTATATATTTAGTTTTACTAGCATTAAATGAGACAAGGTTGTTTTGTCCCCATTCACTGATTGTGGATAAGTCTTGATTTAAAGAGATGGCTGTACTGAGATGAGAGTTAGAGATATCGGACTATGCAAAATGGATGTCTGAGTGTGAATGAACTATGAAGTGTTGAATCATCTGCATATGAATGGATGGGACTGTGGGTGATAGATAAAAGATCATTAATATGAACGAGGAACAGGGTTGGTGCCAGAACTGATCCCTGCGGCACACCAGCATTAACTGAGTGGAAAGTGGAATATACATCATCTACTTTTACTCTTATTTTTCTATTGCTGAGATATGAGGAAATCAAAGGAACAAAAGAGTTTAGTCCATAGCAAGGGAGTTTGGACAACAGGGAACTGTATTAAAAACACAAAAATCATAGTACATCACAATGTTTGTTCATGAAATGCCATTCATTAATATGAAATCATGTTTCCTTTGTTTTTTTAGGACCAGTTAGATGCTTTTTGGCATGGAATTACTTAGATCTCTAAAGTAATCAAAGGACACTTCTTTGCACCAAACATTTGTCAGTTCAGTCTTGAGGTTGTCCAGATTGCATGTCTTCTTCTCTGCCATTATTTTGTTCATCTTTGCCCGGCAGTTTTCTATTGGATTTAGATCCGGACTGTTGCAAGGCCAATCGAGTACCTCAATCTGATTATCATGAAGCCATTTTGTCACCTTTCTTGACTTGTGACATGGAGCTGAATCATGCATGAAAAAGTCGCACCCACGAATAACAAAAAAGTTAATGAAATGATCTTTCAGAACTTGAATGTACTGGCCACCATTCATCATCAAGTTCTTAGGAAGAAAGTAGAGGCCTCCCCTTTCCATTTCACCAGAGAAACACCCCCATACCATTACTGACTGTGGGTGCTTAACAGTCGGTACCGTGTAAGCAGGGTCATATTGACTACAGCAGGCAGGGCGACAAACCTTGACAGAATGCACCTGGAACACTTGAAATGTGCTTTCATCGGAAAACATAACTTTTCTCCAGTCATCCGATGTCCAGCATGCATACTTCTTGGCAAACTGAATGCACTGCTTCTTCATGCAGTCAGGAAGAAGCGGTTTCTTGGCTGCAGTGCGGCTTGGCAAACCCAGTTCCTTCTGCAAGTGGTGTTGGATAGTTCGGATTGAGATGTCTTGTAACACCTGGGCATGCATTCTCTTCAATTTTGCTGCTGCCAGTCGAGGATTCTTGATTACTGCCCTCTTCAGAGGCATATCTGTACTTCTGGAAGTCGTCCTCTTCCTTCCACCACCATGGTTGTGCTCCGTTGTGACATCAGGCGGCAGGCCACGCGCTGCAGCAAGAATCTTCATGATGGTCGACTTTGGCATCCAGTACGTTCACAAATCGTGTTGGTAGGGGCATTATCCTGCCTCCATGCAATGATACGGACCCTCTCATCCCTTGAGCCGTACTTTCCAGGCATGACAACTCGACTCTAGGAAAATAACAGGGCAAATCGTAATGCATACGAGAAAAGAGGGAGGTGCAAGCTCAGAGCGATGAGAACATATACACCCACTCTTGCTTCTGGACAATCACTGACGTGCTGAGTGTTTCACCACCTCCTGCCAACACCAGAGGAGTTGCCAGTTACTACTTCCCCCCAAAATTCACCTGGTAGAGGTGGAAACACAAAGCAAAGACAGACAACTCTCCCATAGCAATTCTGTGTGTGTGTGTGTGTGTGTGTGTGTGTGTGTGTGTGTGTGTGGGTAGGTCCTAAGTCAATTTCTGGTGGGTGTACATTAGTCGGTACAGGGCAGGTTAATAAAGAAAGGAACCCCGGGAAAAAGACGTATGAGCTTCACGAATATGAGCTGACAGGTGGAGGCTGGTACATCTAGCACCCATCCAGCAAAATCCCTCACACAGGAACTCTGGGAGCCAATGGGTTAAACACTGGCAAATCTATCAGTTTAACCCATTTGCGCCCAATGTCCTCAATATAGGACGGAACTGGGCATTTTCAACATTTAATAAAGAAGGGAACCACAGGGAAGGGACCTATGAGCTTTGCGACTATGAGTCGACAGGCAGAGGATGGTAAGCCTAGCACTCTTCCAGCAAAATCCCTCTCACAGGAACTCTGGGAGCCAATGGTTTAACATACAGCTAGGTCTAAATGGCTCTTTCTCTACAAATGCTCCATTGTATCCACCCAGTATTCCCATGTGGGAACATGTTTTTTTGGGGAGATTTCTTCCTGTTCCAATTGATGCATTCCAAGACTATTTTTCTTGGATAAAGGATAGGTCAAAGTCTAACGAAAGTCAGTTGCTTTAGTTCTGTCTCTCCATACAAGACATTTCACCATTCGGACATTTTGGTAATTTTTGTGTATTGTAGTATCTAGTATTTGGAGAGTAGCAGACTGGTAATGCATACACTACTTTCCTTTTTTTCTGAGTGGCAGTGTTAGACAGACCTGTCAATAGAAATAAGGTTATTACCAAAATACAGCAGAGAGAGGGCATAAAATTAGAATGTTCCCGTATGGGAACACTGGGATTCTGGAAACAAAAATATATCCAAAATAAGTGATTGCATAATGCTGTCGCTAAAAGAAACTAACATTTGATTTATGTATGTTTCCAGGGCAGGAGGTTTTTGCATGTTGTAGTGCATCCTTCCAATACAGGTGATCAAGATGTTGTCAAGTAGCTTTTATGGCAGTCGCCTTCCTACACAGAATAAACGTTTTGTCACAGTGCTTGAGGCACATGAGAGAGCTGAAAAGGACTGTTGCCGAGTTTGGAATGTTGTAGTGCTTCCTCCCGACAATTGTGATAAAGATTATTGACACTGATGTTGAGGATGCTCATGACATGATGGTCAGTGATGACGAAGCATTCGAACCAGCTGGAGAGCTGGAGGTGGATGATTACGATGACAGTGAGGATGATGAGATACCACCGCCTGCCAAACAGCCTCGTACCACACAGTAGAGAAAGAAGCCTGACTTTTGGTGGGATATGCCTAGTGATCCCCTGGGGAAGCTTGTAGAGTCCACTCCTGATCTAGCTCACCTCTCCCATACCAGCTCTGGGGATATATTTTCACCCCATCCATTTTAGACATCATTGTCACTCAAACAAATCTGTTTGCCACAAGGGACAAGAACCAACCTGACTTCAGTGTCAGCCATGATGAGATCCGAACTTTTCTCGGCATTTAACTATTCTCTGGGTACAACAGATTGCCGGAGGAGAGGCACTACAGGTCCACTCAGCCTGATCTAGGAGTTCAAATTATATCTGCTGCTATGACCACAACTGGTTTCAGGCACTGAAGAGCATCATACATTTTGTGGACAACAACAATCTTCCAGCAGGAAACAAACTGGCCAAGACTGAGCCCATCTACACGATCCTGAACGAAAACCTCAAACAGCATGGCATCTTTCACCAGAATCTCAGTGTGGACGAATCCATTGTACTGTACTATGGACAACACTGCCAAAATGTTCATCTGCAGCAAACTGATCAGATTCAGATTCAAGATCTGGGCATTGGCCAGTGCTGACGGCTACCCATAGAAGCTGAAGCTGTACCGAGGCAAAGAACAAGGTCAGGCGAAATATCTACTAGGCACAAGAGTTGTGAACGACATGATGTCAACTGTTCAGTCTTGCTCTGCATTCACCAGGCACGAGGTCGACAATCTCTTAAAGTTGCATGCTCTTTTGAAGTCCTTCACTGAGTAGAATGTCAAGACTAATGGCACTATTCAAGAAAGCAGGACTGGTAGTGCTGCCAATTTGATGAAATCCAGCTCAACCATGAAAAAGGTGAGAGAGGAGAGTTCAACTACCACAGTGATGGAGATGTTTATGTGTTTAAATGGAATGACAGTTCCATTGTCACCAGTGCAAGTAACCATGAGATACACTTGCCCCTCCATGAAGCTACTCGGCATGTGAAGAATGCACCCAACACCAAGATGTTGCAGCCATATCTTGTACACAAGTACAACAAGGGCATGGGCGGCGTAGATGTAATGGATCGTCTTTTGGCTGCATACCAGCTGGGGATCAGGGGCAAAAAATGGTATTGGCCACTGTTTTCCAATGTCCTCAACTTGTCTGTGGTTGCTGCTTGGTGCATGCACTGTCAGCTTGCTGAAAACCCTCTCTCCCCACCTGGAGTTCTGTCTGCTGAAGTCCGAAGTTCCACATATACATGTTGGCCGAAGTAGGATAACGAAACTACCGGCCAACATTCGCTACAATGGTTTTGGCCATAGCAAGCAGAGCTACAAGCAGGAAAGATGTGCTGTCTGCAAGAAAAATGCGAGATATCAGTGTAGGAAATGCCTTGTCCATCTGCATTTCGACAAGGACACACAATGTGCCATAATTTATCACACCGAGTCGGAATGAAGTGTCGAAGCTCACCCTTTCGCAGTGTGGCAAAGAACACTATATTGTTGGTCTTTCTCTCTATTTATCACCCAGAGCACAAGAAAACTGGATATGTCATATTTGTATTGATTTTCATATGTTTCTAAAATACGGCAATTTTCAGTATGCATAGTCCCAGCGTTCCCACATGGGAATAGTGTTGTAACTTGACACTTTTTTGTTCGATTATAATAAATTTTTGTGCAGATGTATACTTGTGTCAATAAAAGTTTCTCCACAAAATATGGTTGAATTTGGTCAATGTTTACTATACCTGGGAGGATAAAGGTTAACTTACTTATGTATTTATTCTTACCTTTCAGGAAGAAATTGCACTGCAAATAAAGACAAGTAGGCCTTGGAAAACTATATGTTCGTTCGTCATGCCCCACCATTCGATGTTTCCTCCACATCCATTCTCTTAACGAACAAAATTCGTTAAACGAACAAAATGTTCTGCCAGTTCAGGGTGACTGTTAAACCCGAAATTAATTAAAACAGTGTTCGGTATATCGAGGGTGTACTGTACTCTAGCAAATACTAGACAATCTTATTTGGCTGACTGAACCTGATTGTTAACTCTCACTACTAGAGGTCCTTCTTTTGCTAAGTATAATCGCCTGGCAGTAGCAAGAATAAAATGTGATTTAATGAATATGTGGAGGACGGGGTGCGATCCCACTTTTTAACTGTGTTACTTTGATATTTCTTATTTTATATTTTCATATCTCTAGACATTTTTATTCAGCACAAAGACAATACTTTCTATAAGACATCGAGCCTAATGTAGAACAAGCATCAGTCAGCTGCAGTAGTAAAATATACAGACGAAGCTACAACGACAAAATTTCCAAAAAAAAAATGGTAATAAAGAAAATCTGAGGGGTTCCAAACTCCTACTGACGGATGGGCAGCTTAGTGAGTTGGCAGAGTATTAAACGCCATTTGGTCCCAATTTTGAAGTTGTTCAGCAAAAAGAAGCAAGAAATCATATTTTTAAAATGATGTAACGAGCACTAAGATTTTGTAATTTTAACAACTTCAAAATGATGTAAAGTATTTCTCTTCATTCCTGCTGCTTCAGGCTTTTTTTTTTTTTCTTTCAGTAGAACTTTTCGAGCAGAAAGTCGTTATATACAACTTTCTTTAACCCCTTAATTGTTGCACGTGCACATTAATCTGGGGAAAATCGTCAGGAAGGAGGTCTGTACTATAAAGACTATATTTGAAGATCGTAGACTACTGTAGAGAATAAAAAATCCAGAGAACTTGAAGCATTGCATTTTTTTTTTTTTTTTTTTTTTGTGACGGACACACTGTATATTCCACACAGCTGAACAAAATTTGCATTCCTAAATTGCCATTGTGTGTGTTTGTTTATAAGAGCCAAGAAAAAAAAAAAACATACATAAAAGAAATCGAGAATGGCGTGGTAAATACTGAGACCGAGGAGCTTTTAAAGTTATGGCCGTAATAACATTGGAAGTGAGGAAGAGGGAGGAGGAGAAGGAGGAGGAGAAGGAGGAGGAGGAAGAGGGAAAGGAAGATGAGGAATGGGAGTTAGGAAAAGGATAAGGTTGAGAGAGGAAGAGAAGAGGGTAGGAGAAGGAGGGAAAGTGTTGGTCTGATCAATAAAAGTAAGAAAAAATGAGGGTGAATATGGTTTAAAGGAAGAGGAGAATTAAAGGAGAAGGCAAAAGGCAGAGAAGGAAAGAAGAGGGGAAGAATGAGAAGGGAAAGTGAAAATATTGTGATGGGAGATGATGATGATGATAATATTGTGATGATGATGATTAAGAGGAGGAGAAGGAGGAAGATTGGAAGATGGTGGGGAGGAGACCTGCAGTATGAGTAAGTATAGGGCGGAAGTTAACAGGGGGAAGAAAGAGAGGACAAAGAAGAGAGAAACATTGGAAGAAGACAGGGCTTTTAAAGTTTTGGGGCGTGATAATATTAGCAACCGTGTTGGTGTAGGAGGAGGAGGAGGAGCAGGAGGATTTGTGGTCTGAGTATTAAAGAGTTTTGGAGTCAGGAGAGATGGGCTGGGAGGAGGAGGAGAAGGAGAGAGGATATTGGATTTGGTGGCTTGAGTATTAAAAAGTCTGGAGAGACGAAACTAAGGGAAGAGAATTATACGAAGAGGAGAGTTGGAGGACAAGGAGGAGAAAAACTATGAAAGTCTGGAAAAGAAAGATCAGAGGAAATCGAGCATAGAGGAAGGAGATGAGCTGGAACTGGAAATACCTTAAAGAAGAAGAGTTATGGAAGTCTGGGGGAGGAGGAAGAGAAAAAGCTTTACGAGAGAGCATGAGGATGCTTAGAGGAGATACACTGGAGAAGAAAGAGCAGAGTCAGAAACAAATGAGATCATGAAATAGTGCTGGGATAAAAGGAAGAGACGTCCAAGAAGTTATTGATAATAACGTGAAGCTATAGCGAGAGGAGATATTGTTCTTGGAAGAGGTTGAGGAGATAATGGAGTTCTGGGGAGAAAGAGGAATGGGGAGAGTTGGGTTGAAAAAGGAATGAAGAGGAAAAAGAAACTTGGAGACTGGCGATATCTTGGGGAATAAAGTGATGAGGAAAGCTAGAAAGGAAGAAAAGCATGGGAGTTGAGGGGTCAGTTGGGAAGCTTGAAGAAAAGCGAACTGTTGAACGAAATTTTTTAAGAGTTGGGGAGAAAATGCGGCATGATAGAAGGGGGAGAACTGTAGAAAGAGGAGGTTTGTAAAAGTAAAGAGGAGAGCTGGAGCGAGAGAAAAATAATGAAAACAGAATTAGAAGATAGAAGAGTTATTGCTGGAGAAGAATTGATTAAAGTTGAAGGAAAAGAAAAACTGAAAAAAAAAAATGTAGAACGATAAGAAAGATGAGTTAAAGGAAAAGAAAAAAGTCAAAAGAAAACAATGAAGTGTTTAAAAAATGAATGTGGAGTTGAACGAAAGGAGAGATGAGTGACTTGAAAAGAGAGAAGTGCTGAAGGAAAAGAAAGCAGAGTTGAGGAACATAGCTAAAAGCTAGACGAAAAATGTTCAGCCAAACAAAAAGAAAGAAGAGTTATAGACCATGGGCTAGGAAACCCCCCATCCCTCCCTCCTTCATACCTGCCACAATTTTTTTCAGTTACTTTGATGTTTACGCTTTGAGAATGGCATTGTTGGTCAAACAATTTATGGTTGCTAGTACCCGTAAATAGATATTAAAGAAAGTTGCTGACGGACGGAGGGAAAACTGAATACTGCGCTATTTTCAACCAGCAAAACTATAACCAAGAGTTACTTATGTATTCTAAGTGTTTTTTGGGTGACAAATTGATTGGAATTGTTATGTTGGAGTTTCAAGATCATTTAACTTACTGGTCAACACCATTACAATAGAAATCTTTATTTACAGAGTTGCACGAAGCATCATCAATAAAATTCTTCCTCAAGTACTCTTTCCCTACACATTCTATCTTGTTATGCTACAAATCTTTTAACATGTCAAAACACATAAAAAACTGTCATATTATGATACTTTTTTCTATTTCAGATTGCAGTGTGGGGGACGAAAAGCCAATAAATCTGAAAAAGAAACGTTGCAAAGGTCGTTTAGATATTGAATGCATAGTTCACTATGATACTGTGAAACGAGATGATAAATGTTCACCTTTAACCCAAAAAAGTCTGTCTGCCATACAGAACGCAGCTAAAATCAGGGAAGCTTGTGGCTCCACAGACTATGAAAGACAGCATAAGATCTGTCGTAATCTTCCCACTGGTTTGTCAGAAGATCATGGATATCACAGAAAATGCTATCAAATGTTTACCCATACAGCTAGACCCCTAAAACGTAAAACTGATAAAGATTGTTCTGATTCTGAACTAGCAGCCAAATGTTCAAAGGAAAAAAGGAAGCGTAGTCATTCAACCAGTGATCATCATGACTTCTTACCTCAGCGCGAACGCATATTTTGCGGAAAGGTAGTAGAAAAGAGTGGCGGAGAATATGAAGACCTTAAAAGACTTGAGTCCAAAAGCCGTGAGGATGCTATCAAATTAAGAGCTGAGGCCATCTGCCATGCTAAATTATGGCATACAGAGATGGTAACCTTGTGGCAAAGGAGGCGAGGTATCATCTTTCCCGTTACCACCATTTCATCCCTCAAGCAGGTCCTGCATCTAAATCAGTGTCAGAGACTGATAAGGCCATGCACATGGCTCATGAGAATGCTTTTAGATATATCTGTAATTATGTCGAGGACCCAATCATTCATGGGAGCAGCGTTGAAAAGATAACCATGCAGAAAGAGAAGTACCCCCTGTATATATTTGAAAATCACAGGGAGTTCTATAACAGTGAATACAAAACAGATTAGCTTAAAAACAATATGGTGAAGCTCTTTGGTCCAAAACTTCAATTTTGGAGACCCAGCTATCGTAGTGAGCTCGTGCATTCATCTAATGGCCCACCTGGTCAAGCTGTGGAGGCTGCCTTTGAAGCTGCCGCCTCTGACTCTAGACTGCTGAAGGAAGCAGCCTTTGTTCTTCATCGAGTAATTATGTCTTCCTTCAACTCTTCAGATGAGCTGCCTTGGCCTCCTCCTCCAGGCACAGAGATCTCACTCCACTTCCAGCACTGCTACAGCATTTCACTGAGTGTTTAATAACTGTAAAAACCAAAGCTCGCCTCACTGAGTCATTGCATCATGATATTATGTATGCTGTCACGAACAGACGATGGGTTACCTCCAAGCACTTACTTTTGGCCATAACCCTCTGGGATCTTACTGGCAAAACAGAGATCATCACGTTGCTTAATCGATTTGGTCATAGTGTGTCATAGTCAAGAGTCCTTGAAGCATTGACAACAGTGTTCGTCCAAGTCAAGGATCACCCTGGTCCTATACCTCCAACTTCGACACAACAATGACTTTTCTCATTCATTTCTGGTTCGACAACTTCGACCTCCAGGAAGAGACATCATCTGGGAAAGGAACAACTCACACCACTCATGGTCTTATTGGTCAAGAGAAAGTTATTAGTGGCATTACCAACAATGATAATGATGATAAACAACGGCCTGCTGAAAAGCCAACAGGATCAACTGCTCCCAAAATGAGGTCTGCTAAGTATGTGGCAAGTGAACTTCCCCCATGCTATGTGAGGAAGAAGCAGGCCCCTCCCAAGTTTGATATGTCTCTAGAGTATAAAGAAGACATGTCAATGGTGACCAAAGTTCATGATTCAGACCTTATGTAGATTCTGACGAGGAAGATTTCTTTTCAGCCCCGTGAAGATTTACACCAGATTGTTCCAGGGTGGAAAGGCTGATGTCGTGCACCGGGAAACGAAATCTTGAATCTCTCACCACACTTGAATATCTTCCTCCTATACTAGCCCCTGTAACAGAAAACAGCACGGTGCAAGACTGTCTTATTCAAGCACAAACCATGACTAATGCAGTAGGCCAGTCTTGGACCATTTTCTGTTTTGATCCGGCAGCAGCTACGAAAGCCTATGCTATTAGATGGCAATATCCCGAGAAATTCCCAAAACTGTTCATCAGACTTGGTGCCTTTCACACCATCTGTGCCTAATGGGGTGCTGTTTGGAAGTCCTTGGAAGGAAGTGGTGTTGAACAGGTCATCATCCAGTCTGACTTATGTGCCAGTGGCACCATCAGCAAGATAGTGAGTGGCAAACACTACAACTATTGTCGCTATGTGCTCAAGACTTTGCTTGAGGCACCACAGCGACTTCTACTTGAGCAGTATTAAATCTGTCGAGGCAAGATTCCAATGGAAACCGTCAAGCTGCTGGAAAACCATGCCAAAGTGCTGATGTATGAAAGACTGCAAGCAACTTTAAACCACCAGCTGGTTGCCAAGCTGCATGACATCAAGGACTTTGAAGAAGAAATCAGGCGTGGGGAGATGAGCAAGATGGGTGTGGCTTTGATGCACTTCATGGACAAGATATCTGTTGGCCTGGAGTTCCTCCGAGCTATTGTGGAAAACAACTTGGACCTTCACATCAGCTCCCTGAGAAAAATGTGCATCACTTTCTTTAACATGGACCGTCCAAACTATGCTAGGTAAATAGCACTAAGCTTGATTTTTTCCTGGGTAATATGTCTAAACTCAAAATAGTTTCATGGTGGATCTGGAACCACTCAAACCTAATCACCTTATCACTGTTTTTAATTCAGGTATCGTACTTACTACTACTGCCAGCTCGTCAGCATCAATCCAGAACTCTAAAGTCTATTGGAAGTGAAAGGCATAAGCATCAACCGATCATCTGTCCCATCTAGTCGCAATGCTATAGATCTGACAGGTGAACAGACGTAAAACAGGCACGCAGCAGGTTCTGGCACTGGAATAATAGGTTTCAATCGAAACCTGTCCGCATACTTCAGATGGCAAGCGACACGACACTTCTGTGTTGAATATTGTGAGGTAAGCGTACAAACATTCAATGCACTCATGTCAACATCAATTACATTACAGGAAAAACTCGTCTACAGAGCAATTTTTTAGCTGTGTCTCATTTTTTTGCAGACTGATATTGCTGAGATGGGAGATCAGAAGGAGAGTGGTTCAACACACAAGGACATTAGGGTAGCCGAACTACGGAAGTTGGAAGAGGCTGTGCAGTGGACGGTGAAGACAATCAAGAGCTTCATCGACCCATTTAATACTGAGAGGAAGGATGCACTTGTCTGCCTTTCGTCAGTTGTGAAAGCTTAACATAGTTTAAGAGACTTGGGCTGTTTTATGTTCAGGATTCAAAGTACTAACCCAAGATTTGTAATTAATTTTTCTGAGATTGGAGTGTTGTTCCTTCCTAATTTATCTGTATGTTTTCAGGTGTTCTTATTTCTGTCGATGTAGCCAAGGAAATCCTAGATGATACACCAGGGGAAAGAGCAATGGATGACTTCATTTAATCAACATTGCGGAAACGCCCAACGTTCGTAACTGTTGTGCAAAACACAGTTACAAGCAACTACAAGATGCTGAAGATCAAGGCCCAGCACAATGTTTTTGGTCAACTGGTGAACCTAGCAGGACACCATGACCTCAGTCAGAGGGAGGCAAGTTATTGTGACTCAATGGGAGAAGTGCTACAAGCTTGTCAGTGATGGGAGGAAGGTGTACAAAATGGAGGTGGAGAATCTGTGCAGTAATCAGGTTAGACTTATGGTTTGTTTTTATTTGTGAATTCTCTGTTGTGCGAGTATCCAGTTGTCAATCATACGAAGATTATTCTTGATAATGCTGTTCACTTGCTTGGTTTCATTTGCACATGTGATATATTTCAGGAGGAGGCCGACATTCGATTGCTGCTGCATGTCAAGGACGCGGCACAGCAGAACACATCAGTTATCATCAGGTCACCAGACACAGATGTGTCTCCCCTGCTGCTTGGCTTCGTTGACAGCTTTAGTGCACCAGTCTACATATGGGATCTGGTGACCATTGTAGGATCATCGATATCGGCCAGATCCAGGCAGATGTCGGTGACGATGTCAGCAAAGCACTACTGGCTCTACATGCGTTCACTGGATGTGATACTACCTGTGCCTTAATGAGGAAAGGGAAGGCTCATCCACTCACAATAATGCAGAGAAAAATAATGACCATTATATAAATGCTTTTAAGAAACTCAGGGACCTGGAGGAGGTGCCAGATGATGTGACTGAAATCTTGGAGGAGTATGCATGCTCAATGTATGGATTCAAACTAACCAAGAAATGCTGCCCAACAATCAACACCTGCCGATACCAAAAATTCATTGAGCAGTTCACAGCAAAGAAGGGTGTTCTGAGCACTGATGTAGGTGTGGATCTCAACCTATTGCCTCCGTGTCACTCAAGTCTTTTGCTTCTCATCAGGCGCTGCAACTACCAAGCTTCAATCTGGAGGTCGCTGGAGCCACACCATCACCTATCAGACCCGAGTCTACATGGCTGGGCTCAGGGAGCAGACGAACTAGATTTCCAGTGGACTCATCCATAAATGATGCCACGGGACTTGGTGTCAATTATTGTCAACAACTCCCCGAACATTGGGGATGATATAGAAGATGAAGAGCTTGAACCACCTGTTCTCAGCCATGAAGATGAGCATTTTCATGAATTGAAGATAATGATGCTCAATAAATAATGTAGTGCTACCAAAAGTTTTTAACTCTGTCTATCAATTTAACCCATTCTGGCATAGATTCTAGGTTTCTAACTCACTGAAATACCTTGAAGCCCCAACATAACAATTCCACTCAATTTTTCATCCCAAAAACAGTTGGAATACATAAGTAACTCTTGGTTTTAGTTTTGCTGGTTGAAAAATGGCGCAGAATTCAGTTTTCTTCCCCTCAGTCAGCAGCCATCTTTAATATCTATTTACTGGTACTAGCAACCAGAAATCGCTTGCCAAACATGCTTTTCTTAACCTGCCCCATCCCGACGTTTTCTGGGCAGTGGTACGCCCCAGTCCCGACATTTTTTGACCTTTTTTTTTTTTTGGCTTAAACATCCGCTTTTGGTGAGAAACATCGAAAATTCATAGAGAAATCGCTCACCTTAGGTTTAAAATACTCGATCTAGGTACGAGTACCTCCTTACCTGACTGGGTTTTCTAACAGGCTGGCACCAAAGAAAACGAGTTCTATGGGAGGGTAACTATTTCATCCACTCATAAACAGTATTTATTTATTTACTTGGTACGAATTTATATGGTTTTCAAACAGTAATATAGGCATTATAAGCATTGTTTCACTCACTAACTCATCACCATTCATGACCTTTTTTTCCCACATCACCTGATCATCATTTCTGACTGTTTCTTCCTCTAATGCTATGTAAATTTTGTCCTCCACATTGTCATCGATTGGGGAATCACTCTGGCCCTGAATGTCTTGATTGGACAGGTCACTGGTAACAGGTGAATTGCCGAGACAATGGCGTGCAGGGGGGGGGGAGAGGTTATGCTGTGTAAGGCATTGTCCCTGCTTGGCATATTGTAGAGGAATAGAGTAAGGTGTCCCGTGTATACGTGCCAAAAATCACTCGCGAAATCACTCGTGAAAATTGAAAATTGTGCAAATTAGGGACCTTGCAATGTTGCTGCGTTAATTCACGTTTCCGGGATATGAGTGCACATCATGTAAGGACGTGAATGCACGTCTCCGGGACGCGGCAGGTTAAAGCTTAGACATCAAAGTAACTGAAAAAAATGGTGGCAGGTTTAAAGAAGGGAAGGGAGACCTTTTCAGTTTCTGGCCCATGGACCATTAAAGGAAAACAAATTCGGGTTAAAGGAGCAGAAAAAAAAAAAAAAAAAGCAAAGAGTTGACAGAAAAAATGAGTTGAAGGTAAAGAATGAAGAATTGAAAGAAAACTGCGTTATATCAGGAAACAAGTGTAATGTATCCACTTACCTCGAGAAATCTTTACTGAGCTGTTGAAAAAATGATATGTGGGTGGAAGGAGTAAATTAGAAAAGCAATCCCAGTGACTGGACGCAATATGTTATTTGTCCCTGGTCCCTTCACTGCGGTCTTTCCTAGGTTGTGTGATACTGTCTGGATGTAATGGGGAGAATGTTTTTTTTTTTTTCTATATGCTGTTGTTTTTACCTATCTTTTTCATTTCAACGGGATCTCTAATACTGGCACTATTCTCTCTCTCTCTCTCTCTCTCTCTCTCTCCCTCCTATTTACCTTCTTTCCTCCATGAAAGGTCCATTTTTATTATTAATCTTACATGTTGCTCTCCATTTTCTGCTGTCAATTACCACTATTTTCCATGGCTCTATGCAACAACCATTTGCTCCCAGGATCGCTTTTCTAGGACTTAGAAGACTTTTACCACCTCCTCCTTGCCAGTTTCTGTAATATCACATATGGCACTGAAACTAACCATCCACACTGAATATGTGGTAGGGATGTCTCACTCAGAACTGGTGCAATGGTATTAGCGAGCTTGGTTATTACGGAAGATCAGTTCAATTTGCTTTTACAATAGTCAGATAATTCCATTGTTCCATGCTCATTATTGGGAACATACTTAAGTCTTTCTTGGGAGAAGACCCTCTTTTAACCTGCCACGTGCCAGCTGTTTTTAGCCCTGTGGGTCACCCCAGTGCTGGCCATTTTTCGACCTTTTTTTTTGGCTAAAATGATAGATTTTGATGTGGAAACAACGAATTTCGCCATTAACCCTTTAACCGCGGGCTTGTTTTGCTTTTTCTTGCGGCACCTGCAGGCATATTCACGCTCCGACAGACTCTCTAAAAATATTTGCCAAAAATCAGTTATTAGTCCTAGAATATTAAAATCATATATCCTTATGGCACATACCTTCAGCTTTCTCCTGGGGTGTTTGTTGAGCCTTCGTCTAGTACCGTAGGACTTGTGGAGACCTCTGAAGCTGGGTAACGAAGTCTCCACTTTACACTTCCCAACAACCCGTAATATGATTACCACAGCCTGATATTATCACTAGAAACACTATTCTATGATTCTCAAATAGTTTGGAATCAATATTCCAAAAAAAAAAAAAAACACTGTGAAAGCAATGAAAATTATGAGGGCGTATGACCTTCCCACTTGCGCTAGTTCGCCGCTGGTGTTGTCATTTATTATTCATAAAAACACTCACAGTTTATATTTCTATTACTCTATAACACTTATATATATTTACATTCTTTATCCATAAGAGTCCTTCAGTAATATTAGTTTATTGTCACTGTAGGCATTCAGTTTCTTTCAGTAAAATACGTAGCATTCACTTTCTCGTCCTGTATACTAGCATTGAGAGTGAATGTCACTTTCACTTTCACTCTCATAACTCATAGTATTCATACATGCTAGAATGAAACTTTCACTTTCATTATTCCTAGTATATATACTCGTATTCTTATAATACTACTCATTTATATTTCTATTTACGTTCTCTATTTTATTTACATTATTTACATTTCTATTTTATTTACACTGTTATGCACTGTCACTTGAAGTAACTTATAAAACTATTTTCCACTGTTCACTTATATTTACATTCATTGCTTTCACTTGCTGTTTATACATTATTTACACATTATTTACAATTCCACTTGCACCGTTTTACTCAACGGAAAGATCATAGTCACTCTCTTTCAATTGTCAGCCCTTTACCTCTTTCCACACGAGGTTTAGTAGGGAGTAAAGGTCACAGGGCCCTTTGCATGGGGCTATAAAGCAGCGGAAGTTAGCAGGAGTGAACAGACGTACTTTCACCTTGGAAGGTGACAGTGAACTGATAGGGGTGGGCCGGGGTGGCCTACCTAGGGAAATGCATTACTGCCAACATCAGCCTCTTGAGAGCTGCTAATATATAGCAGTGAAATGATTGGCAGGAAATCTAGACAATACATTATAAATTAGGTAGTTCCAGGTGAATGTAAATATCACTTAGGCTTCTCCCTTCTCCTTATATATATATTTTTAGTACGAGAATAGATTATACAGCATATTTCAAGGGGAAATAAACAGCGAAAATTAGCGAACGAGTGCACGTGAGGTGTTGTCAGGTGATAATTTGCCAATTCCAGGTGTATGGCACCCTCACTTACCTTATTTCTTTTTGGTATATATTATTTGGTATAAGAGTAGGGCATAGGGCTTATTTCAATGGATGAAATCAGTGGAAAATTCCAGGGAAGATTTACTTAGCATAGCACGGCTGGGCAGGTGAGAGGAGAGGGTAATAGAGGGAAGGTAGGGAGGTGAGTCAAGAACGGGGAGAAATGGCTAAATTGTCAACAATGGATGGGAGGACAGATGAGATTAGGAGTGCTGACTAGTGTTGGACATTGGCAGTACTGATAGATGATACAAGCTACCACTTGAAAGCCCGGGCGAATTCAAAATAACACAGAATCGCAAAAGTGATGCCCCGCGGTTAAGGGGTTAAAATCCTCACCGAGGCTCGGAAATGAGTTTTATTGAGTCCTGCATACTCGTGTACAGGTATAGCCGCTCTCTCACGCTCACCACGTACGTGAGAGAAAGCCGTTTTCTATGTAAGGTATACTCAGCTATTTATGCTGGGAAGGTATGGCAATGTTCAGTACACTTTTCTGATTTCTTATTACTTCAGCATCTATCACAGTTTGTGTGTCTCTCACTGTGAATGCATTATCTTACACTTACTTGAAAATATGTACAATCTGACTTCATTACATACAGTCATGGCACTTACAAGAAGGTATTTACAACTTGACTTCACTATATAGTCCTTACACTTACAAGAAAATATTTACAACTTACACTTACATGAAAATATTTACAAAATGCCTTCACTATGTACAGCACTGGGTGAGGCACACAGACAGAGTGAGGCAGAGAGAGCGAGAGGGGGGGGGAGTGAGTGAGTGTATGGCCTTGACAGCCTGGGGGATGGTAGAGGAACAGTTACCTTACATGCCTGCCAATTTTTACTCACGAAATCTTCAAAAATGCAGTCACAGTGACGTATTTTATTTTGAACCATCTAAAAACGGCACTGGCACTGGCTGCGGAATAATGTCAGATCGTTTTAAAACGACACCGGCATGCAGCGGGTTACCCACTTTACAGTCACCTTAAATTGGTTCGTTAATATATCCTTGTTTGTTATTCGTGGAATACATGTCCATATGTAAAGATATACAAGAAAATAATACATTGGAATGTGCAAAACAGAGCGCTAATGAAAATATTTTCAGGCAATGACTAAAATACCATTGACATTTTTTTATTACTTAGAAAATACCCAAAGTACTTTTTCCTTTTTGTTTTTTCTTAATATTTTTCTCTACATCCTTAATGTATATCCCTGTCTTTCCTTCCCTCCTACTACCCATCTCCCTGTTTCCTATCATTAACCCCCTAATTTTTACCATCCTTCTAGTCTCTCTCTCTCTCTCTCTCTCTCTCTCTCTCACCATACTCAACGCCATTCTCTCCCCCCTTCCTAATCCTTATTCCTCTCCTTCTTTCCGCTTTTCTCGTTCCCTCTAAATCACACTACCAAGTACCCCACAGACTCTATCCTACTGACGGTCTGACCACGAGCGAACGAATGGTACAGGGTTTCAGTGGTGGAGTTGAAGTGGCCCTTATCTCCAGCCCCATTCTTACTCGTGTCCCTCCCAACCCTTCCCCTACCCCTGTCCACCTCTCTCCTTTCACCATTACTCATCCCTTAGCCCCCTCCACATCATTCTACTTCCCAGTTCCCTCACCTCCCCCACCCCCCTGTCCACATATTTCTTCCCTGTCCTCCTTTGGCTACCTACCATCCTCTACCCCTCCTCCTTCCACTCTTCTGCTAATGCTATACTCCATCAATCATACCACCCTGCCCATTCCTATTATTCCACTGTCATTCGTTTCTTTCTCCACTCACCATGTCATCTACCCATTCACACCTTTACCCAAATATTTTCCTTCCCCCACTCTCAGTTAGCACTCCCATCCTTACTCTTCTCATTTTCCACATCTCTCAATTTTTCCTCTATTCAAAACCCTTCCTAAACATCCAACAGTTTTCATTCATCTGCGTCCAGTTCTCTACACCCATCATTACAAATTTTCCCATCTCATTTATCTCTACCTTCTCGTCCCTTCCCTTCGTCGGCTGCTCCTTCCTTACCACCCACTACTCCTCTGCCCCTAGCTTTTCCCTTGCCCCCAGAGATTCTTCCCCTCTCTGTGATTTAATTTTCTTCTCATACTGCTCATCAACCTCCTCCTGCCCTCCCTCCCCCTCCCTTCCTTAACACCCGCCTTCTCTCTGACCCTCACTCTTCTATGTTTCCCTTTCTCCCCTTACCCTTATAGGATATATCTACATCTATCTATCTATCTATCTATATATATATATATATATATATCGATATCTATCTGTATCTATCTATCTATCTATCTGTATCTATATCTACCTATCTATCTATCTGTATCTATATCTACCTATCTATCTATCTGTCGATCGATCTATCTATATAATATATATAGACACAGTAAATATATATACTCGTATATGTAACGTACAATAAACTCTCAGTTATCCGTCATCACGATATCTGGCCCAACACAACATCGAGCGCACGTCTTGGCTCTATTAAAGCAATATCTGATAATCTTTATGCAACATATGATGCTGAAAAGGAATGTAACTGGCGGTCCAGTACAATATCCGGCATTGAAGGATCTCAGCAAACTCATATGCATTTGGTAACTGGCGCCAGAGGAAATCCAGAAACCTGGGTGCCAATGAAAACGCTCGCTACATGCCAGCCAATCAGAATCCGTCATGGGCGTGGCTTGTCTGGCCCACCAAGAGTACCTGCACACTCCTATACTTGCCTGTGGATGTCATAGATTCAAGACGCGCCTGCGTACTCCCACTCTTCTGACAATATGGTTATTAAACCATCTCTTAGACTGTAGCACCAGTCGAGCAGGGCAGTACTCCCGAGGTGGATGGAAAGCTGATGACAGGGAGTGCTGGAGCTCCCGTTTCATCAGCCCTCAGGACTAGTTCCTGACCATCCCCCTTTGCTGAACTTTTTCAGTGTCTCAGTTACACAGAGAGTAGGCCAACATGCTCTCCAGTACAAATTTCTCTACCTATCTACACCAAACTACATGCACAGTACACACTACACTTCCTTTTCCAAAATTCAAAAAATTATGGTGTCTTATGACCAAGCCTCGGAGTCTCCAGGGGGGGGGACCATAAATGCCCCCACCATCCGCCCCTCTCCCAGTGACGACTCGAGGTGCCTGGAACCACTGTCTGACTCAATTCTTCTTCATTTCTGCAACATTCGCTGCCTTTCCTCTAACTTTCGCTCTGTTGAGCACCACCTCTCCTCCTCTAAACCTCACATTCTTTTTCTAACTGAGACTCAGCTGTTTGAGACAACTGACAGCAAACCCTTTTCTGTATCCTCCTACCTTCTCTATACTCATTTCAAAGCCAAAGGTGGCTGTTGTGTATATATACGCAACGATTTATCGTGCTCTCGTGTTCCTGAACTCGATTCTTCTGAATTCTCCACACTCTGGCTTCGGCTTTCCTGTCATTCTCTAACTAAATATATCTGTGCTGTTTACTTATCCCCTAATTCTACTGACTATCAAAAATTCTTCGACTATCTTACTCCTACGATGGAACACATTCTATCCATTTCTTCTTTCTCTGAAATCTCCATTCTAGGAGATTTCAACGTTCACCACCACCTTTGGCTCTCCTCTCCTTTCACTGATCCACCTGGTGAACAAGCCTACATCTTTTCTATCCTTAATGACCTAGAGCGGCTTGTACAGCACCCTACCCGTATCCCTGACCGCCTCGGAGAAAGCTCCAACATACTTGACCTCTTCCTCACAACTAATCCTTCTGCTTACTCTGTTAATCTTTTCTCTCCGTTGGGCTCCTCGGATCACAACCTTATCACCTTAACCTGTCCTTTCACTCCAGTACAGCCTGTGGACCCTCCAGGGAAACGTCGTCTGTGGCATTTTGGAGGCGCGGACTGGGAGGCTCTCAGGCAGTACTTCTTTGATTTTCCCTGGAATGATTATTGCTTCCATGGCCGAGAGCCATCTGAGTGTGCCTTGCGCATTACGGAGGTTATTCTCTCGGGCATGGAAGCATACATTCCTTTCTCATATCCTTTGACTAACGCAAGAAAGCCTTGGTTTAATCATGCTTGTTCTAATGCTGTCCGCAACAAGGAGAGGGCCTACAAAAAGTACCGGAGCCAACCCACCCCTGAATCACATCATCTTTACGTTTCTGCCCGGAATCGTGCTAAGTCTGTTCTTCGCTCTGCTAAGAATAATTTCATCCGTACTAAATGCTCTCAACTCTCCATCTCGAATTCTTCCCGCTCCTTCTGGCACCTTGCCAAAAACCTTTCTAACAACTTTACCTCATCATCCTTCCCTCCTCTTTTCTACTCTGATGGTTCTGTAGCTATTTCTTCTATTGATAAAGCAGATCTCTTCGCACAGACTTTCTCCTCCAATTCCACCTTAGACGATTCCGGTGCTGTTACTCCATCACTTTCTCCCTCTGACTTCCTCATGGCTGACATTAAAATTTCTTCGGCTGATGTATTTTCTGCCATCACTGGCCTCAGTACTGATAAGGCATATGGGCCTGATGGGGTCCCTCCTGTTGTTCTCAAGAACTGAGCTTCTGTGCTTACACCCTGCCTAGGCAAACTCTTTTGCCTTTGTCTGTCAACTTGTACCTCTCCTTCTTGCTGGAAGTTTGCTCTCATTCAGCTAGTCCCAAAGAAGGGTGACCACTCCCAACCCTCCAACTATCGTCCAATTGCTTTAACGTCCTGTATTTCAAAAGTTTTCGAGTCAATTCTCAATAGAATAATTTTAAGGCATCTTTCCTATCACAACCTTCTTTCTGCTCGTCAGTACGGGTTCCGTCAGGGACGCTCCACTGGCGATCTTCTCACCTACCTTTCAGACTCCTGGTCATCCTCCTTTCGGGACTTTGGCGAAAGCTTTGCCATTGCACTTGTCATCTCAAAGGCTTTCGATCGAATCTGGCATAAATCTTTAATTTCCAAACTGCCCTCCTACGGTTTCTCTCCTTCTATCTGTGCCTTCATCGCTAGCTTCCTTTCTGGTCGTTCTATAGCCGCTGTTGCAGACGGCCATCGTTCTTCTCCTAGATCTATCAACAGTGGTGTTCCTCAGGGCTCTGTCCTATCACCAACTCTCTTCCTTTAATTCATCAATGACCTTCTAAGCTATACATCTAGCTCTATCCACTCATACGCTGATGACTCCACCCTTCACCTTTCCATTCGGTTCCCGCAACGCCCATCTCAATGGTTACTTTAACAAACAAGGGATGAGGCTGTGGCACACCTAATGTCTGACTTGGGTCGTATCTCTGACTGGGGTAAAAATAATATGGTTGTTTTTAAGGCATCTAAGACTCAGTTCTTACACATATCAACCCGAAAAAATCTTCCACAGGTATACCCATTAATGTTTAATAATATTCACCTTAATCCTGAATCATCCTTGAACATGCTTGGGGTTTCATTTACTCGGGGCTTATCTTGGCAAGATCATATTACTCTTGTAAAATCTGCTTCCAAGAGATTGGGTGTGCTAAGCCGACTCCGCTGTTTCTTTACCCTGCACAATTGTTGACTCAATACAGGGGTTTTATCCGCCCCTGTGTGAAGTACAACTCTCATGGTTGGGGAGGCTCCCCACATACAGCTCTTCTCAATAGGGTGGAGTCAAAGGCTTTTCGTCTCATTAACTCTTCTCCTCTTACTGACTCCCTTCAACCTCTGTCTCTTCGCCGCACTGTTGCATCTTTATCTCTTTTCTATCGCTACTTTAATGGTCATTGCTTCTCTGAACTCTCTGCTTGCATTCCTCCACCTCTACGACGGGCGCGTAGCACCCATGTTGCGGCAAACTCTCATCTCTTTTCTGTCCAACTCTCTAATGCAAGAGTTAACCGTTACTCCCAGTCTTTCATTTATGCAACAGGTCAACTCTGGAACTGTTTCCCTCTGTCTGTATTTCCTGCTGCCTATGATTTCCAGTCTTTCAAACGCAGTGTGTCCAGGCATCTCATAATGATCGGATCTCGAATTTGGCTCTCTATTGTATTTTGTTTTTCTCTTGGAGGGAACTGTTATTGCGGGCTCATGGTCTTTGGTTCCTTCTTCCTCGCATAAAAAAAAAAAAAAAAAAAAAAAAAACTGGTGATGTGACAAACTTTGTGGCATCCATTATTCAAGTTACTGTACTGTGTCTTTTTTATTTTTTGCAAACCTAACGGCCTGTCAGTACTCATGTCTTAGCACTTAACCGTGATTGTCAAACTATCCCTGTGCTGTATTGTGAACTGTACTGTTTACGAGCGCGAACCCCTCAGTGCTGTTTCTCCCTATCGATGCCAACACTTGGTGCATACATACAATGGTACACAGTGAACAGTTCTGTTTTACTCTACTGTATCATTACTGTGTTGTTTTTATATGCTTAGTTTTTGTCTAATACTCATGGTAAAGTTTTTAGGATAGAAGGTTGTTATGGACAGAATTACAATTTCAAGCTCAAAGCTGAATGTTGTGCCGGATATGCAATATCCAGTGTTTTGCTTTAAGAAACTATGTAGGACTTGGGTGTTGAAGAGGAGAGGGAGACCGAGAACTGGGTAGAGAGAAGGTAAGGGGAAGTATGTTAGGGAGGGTGGTGTGTAGTGGGAGGAGAGGTCATTAATGAGTTGGAAAAAAACAACTTTTGGAAATAATTTTGCCGAGGCTTTCCCTCACAAGACGTGGTGTTAGACAGATTATGTAGATGCAGTAACCAGACAGATTTCTATCCAATACTCAACCTTTATGGGCAATCGGTGATAAAAGTTCATGTAATATTTAACCACTTCTCCGTATTACTTGTTTTCTTGCCTACTAGTTTTCCGCATGCTGAGAAAAGCATGGTAGGATTCTCTTTTGGTAAAATAACGCTCCATGATATTCATTGTCAAAGTAAGAGGTGACGCCTGTGCCTTAAGAGTAAAGCACATGCCATGAAATAGTAAGCAAAGTTTGGTTCCGACTTAACTTTATTGTTTTAGAACAGGTGTCGAGAAAAGAGGCAGCAATATCTGCAAATTAGCACAAAAACAGCTAAAGCAAAAAGCAGTCCCGTGATGAGAAATAATAGGATAACCTAATGTCAACGTATTCTATATATATATATACTGTATATATATATATATATATATATATATATATATATATATATATATATATATATATATATATATATATATATATATATATATATATATCCAGCCAAGGAGAAGCAAGATGATTTTCCACTTCATATTTATTTATTTCAGGTGACTAGTTTCGGGATGCTTATCCCATCTTCAGACCTAAAAGCATTTAAAACACATATTGCAAATTACATAAAGTTTTTAAAAAAATTAAAAATATCCATAAGAAATACAAAAACAAAAAAAAGTTACCAAAAAGCATGTGACAATGACTGATTACTATAAAAAATATTTTTTCTTTAATAACAAACTCGAGAAATAAAAGTGAGAGTGTTACCTCTGTGAATACTTAATCAACTGAAGACTGATACAAACATTGTTATAACTAAGCCAGATAAAGGGAGAGGGGTAGTGGTGATAAATAAGTCTGATTATGTGGATAAAATTTCAAATCTGCTTTCTGACAGAAGTAAGTTCCTTGAACTTGACATAGATCCATTTTCCTACATACTAAAGTTGGAAGACAAACTTAATAGAGTTCTTAGGAGAATAAAGAACTTGATTTCATCAGAAACTTATAATTTTCTTTTTGCCTCTGGATCTGTCCCAGGAATCTTGTATGGATTACCAAAAATACACAAACCAGATGTCCCAATACGTCCCATCCTGTCTGCAATTGGAACCTTTAATTATAATTTGGCTAAATTTCTTATTCCCATACTGAATAGCCTCACCACAAACAACTTTACTGTTAAAAACTCTATCAGTCTCGTACAGGAGTTAAAGCAGCTTCAATTTCCACATCCTGTGGTCATGGCAAGCTTTGATATTAAAAGTCTATTCACAAATATCCCACTTAAAGAAACTATAGATATTTGCATTGCTGAACTATTTAAAAGGCAGGAAGTAGTCAATAATTTAACAAAGCAGAATTTCAGATCCCTTTTAGACCTGGCAGTTAACGAATCTATGTTCATATTTAATGACAAATTTTATAAACAGGTTGATGGAGTGGCAATGGGATCCCCACTGGGCCCCACATTAGCTAATATATTTCTATCTTTTTATGAAAGACAATGGTTATCAGATTGTCCTCTAAGTTTTAAACCAGTTTTTTACCGTAGGTATGTTGACGATTGTTTTTTATTGTTCAAAGAATCTGATCATGTTGTAAAGTTTCTAGACTACCTGAATTCTAAGCATTCTAATATTAAGTTCACTGTTGAAATTGAGAATAATAACTTGCTTTCTTTCTTAGATATTCAGCTAACCAATTATGGTAATCACTTGGGTACTTCTGTTTACAGGAAGGAATCATTCACTGGTTTGGGTCTGAATTTCTTATCATTTGTACCTAACATATATAAGCTGAATTCAGTACGGACTTTACTTCATAGATGCTATGCACTTAGTTTGAACTGGACATCTTTTCATGATGAAATTGATTTCCTGAGTAAATTCTTCACCAATAATAATTACCCTACTACGTTGTTTCCTAGGATGGTAAAAGATTTTTTAAACCAGATATTATGTGGTTCTAGGAAGGCAGCAACTGCAGCTAAGGACATACATTATATCAGGTTTCCCTTTTATGGTCATGTCAGTTATAATATTAGGAACCAGCTTTTGAAAATACTCAAGTGTGTCTATCCTCAAATCTCATTTAGATTTGTATTTGTAAATCCTTTTACTGTAGGTTCATTTTTTCGATGTAAAGATAATATCCCAAAGCCACTGTGCTCAAACATAGTATATTTATATGCCTGTTCTAGCTGTACAGCTAGATATATTGGGAGTTCAATTCGGAACCTCAAAATTCGTGTGTGTGAGCACAGAGGCTTTTCTCATAGAACATCTTTGCCACTGTCTAACCCAACTTTGTCAGAGATTAGGAACCACTGTTTTGATATGGGCCATACTTGTAATATGGATAATTTCAGTATTTTACATAGTAGTAATGACAGAATGGAACTGCGAATTTTGGAATCTTTGTACATTCACAAACTTAAGCCTTCATTAAATAACTATGAATCATCAACAAAGTTGTATACCTTGGGATTATAGTGTTTTGTATCGATGAATCAGCCTTTTGATACTTGGTTCATTGATTCTTTACTTGGTTCTTTTGCTTCACACTGGTTTGTTGACGATTCAGAAACTTTATGACACTTTTCTTTATGAAACACTGTGTTAAGGATTTTCAGTGTTAGCTGCCAACTCACAGAGGTAACACTCTCACTTTTATTTCTCGAGTTTGTTATTAAAGAAAAAATATTTTTTATAGTAATCAGTCATTGTCACATGCTTTTTGGTAACTTTTTTTGTTTTTGTATTTCTTATGGATATTTTTAATTTTTTTAAAAACTTTATGTAATTTGCAATATGTGTTTTAAATGCTTTTAGGTCTGAAGATGGGATAAGCATCCCGAAACTAGTCACCTGAAATAAATAAATATGAAGTGGAAAATCATCTTGCTTCTCCTTGGCTGGATATATAGTATAAGATTCCCCACGGGCACCTCAGTTGTTGATATATATATATATATATATATGTATATAGATAGATAGATAGATAGATATAGATATTATATATATATATATATATATATATATATATATATATATATATATATATATTAGGGTGTTCAGAAAAATTGAACATTCAGGAACTTGAAGGGCATAGTGCTTATTCAGTTCCACTACTGTTGAGAACTACACCGTACTTTGCAATTTTTCTTTGGCTTTCTCAAACACATGCCTCATTTCAACGTGAGTTGCAATGCAAGTGGTAACCCCCGCCTTGATCGCAGCAGGGCTTGACGTGGGGGAACTCACGTTGTCTGTCGGATCTCTCCACTCCATTCAGAAGGAATCAAGGACTGAGATCGCTGAATAGATCAAAAAAGAATTCCAGACACAAACACCCTTGATTCTCCATTTTGATGGAAAGCTCTGCAAGCTCTTCCCCAACATCGATTGTAGCGGCCTCAGTGATCGCCTGGCGATCGTTGTCACAGGGATTGGTACAGAGAAGATCCTGGTAATCCCTAAGATCCCTGCTGGAACAGGTGAAGCAATGGAAGCAGCAGTGCGAAGGACTCTTGATGAATGGCCAGAAGTGAAGCCCTGGATTGCAGGGCTCTGTTTTGATACTACAGCATCTAACACTGGGGTTCACAGCAGAGCTTGCTTTGTCATTGACAGAGGTCTCCAAGTCCCGCTGTTGTTTTTGGCATGCAGGCATCACATGTGTGAACTCATACTAGCAGGATCTTTAACCTCTTTTTCTCTTCTCCCAGTCATGAAATTCCTCTCTTTGGTCAATTCAAAGAGTTCTGGAACAAAATTGACACAGATTCCTTCGATTCCTACGATGATGACCTAGATGAAAAATCTCAGTCGTGGATTGCCAACAGAGCCTAGGACATTGAACACTTCATACTCAGCCACATGGATAATGTGCAACCCTGTGATGACTACCTTGACCTCTTCCAGCTGTCTTTGGCTTTCCTAGGCAAGAAGCCAGCATGGATGACCTTCACCGTCCAGGTGCCTATCACAGAGCACGTTGGATGGCCTAAGGCCTTTACTGCCTCAATATCTTCCTTTTCAGAAATCAACTGAAGGATGCAGCCTCCTTCCCCTTCCCATGGCATCAAAAAGAGGCCATCAAACTCATGTGTCTTCTTCATCACCATATATGTGATGCACTGGTTTGAAGCCCCAAATGCTGTCGACGCTCCAATCAATGACCTCAGTCTCCTGAAGAAGAGTGAAAAATTCAAAGAGGTGGATCCCATTGTAGCAAAGAAGGCACTGGACAAAGTCAAAAGCCACCTCTTGTACCTCAGTGAGGACCTGGCTCCACTAGCCATGTATTCTGACAAAGTCTCTGCTGAAGAAAAGCAGGAAATGCTGAAAAAATATGACCAGAGCACTGTCGCGGAAGAAGGGTCTGCGCCATTTGAAGATGAAGACGACTGATAAGGCATCAGATCTGAGAATCTCTAAGTTTGTCACCCAGAAGCCGAAAAACCTCTTCCAGTGTTCGAAGCTGGGTACTCCGACATGCATCAATGACCTATGTCCCATTACTGATGTCATGGCCTACCTCAAAGTGGTCAATAATGCTGCTGAGCAGGCAGTCAAGCTGGCAATGGACTACAACAGTGGTCTGACAAAGAAGAATGACAGCTGATCTTCCATGTTGTGCAGCACCACAGAGCCCTCTACGACTCGACCAAAAAATCCCACATGTAGTAAACTTATTACGCTTTGTTGTATAGTTCAAAAATATTGTTTCTTTTCGTACCACATGGTTTATTTCTACCTTTCTTCACTATACCCTTCACGTACTCAGATCAATTAGATTAACAGAATGCAGGGGTAGTGAGGCACAACTTTGCATTAATAAAAAACCATACATTTTTGCCTGAATGCTTTGTCTGTAACGTGGAATCGATTGCATACTTTGCCCACTCAAATATCCAGATTTTTTTTTATCCCATATGAGTGCTGAACACCCACATATATATATATATATATATATATATATATATATATATATATATATATATATATATATATATATATATATATATATATATATATATATTATATATATATGTGTGTGTGTGTGTGTGTGTGTGTGTGTAATTCACCGGGTCGGTCAGGATCACTTGATGGTCGTGATCGTCAGCTTTTACCCTCCCGGAAGGGAGCTGAGAGCTCATATAGTCCGATCTAAGGGCAAGGCTGGACCTTCACACACTCACACACCCGTCCCCTTGCTCAAGGGGGACAGTAACCACCCACTTCGTCAGTGAAACTTTTCGCAACCTGAGCGAGGCGCGAACTCCCGTCTACCAGATGGCAAGTGAGAACGTTACCACTGCACCAGCGAGCGGTGTAGAACGTTACCACTGCATGTGTGTGTGTGTGTGTGTGTGTGTGTACATATAAATTACATGACTTTATCATCATCATCATCAGCCATAACTAGTCCACTGCTGAACAAAAGCCTCCCCCAACCTTTTCCACGAATTCCTTGACTGAGCCAATCTATGCCACGTTTTCCCAGCAAATTTCTCTATCTCATCTCTCCATTTCCTGTCTGGCCTTTTTTTTGCTACGCTTACAATCTCTTGGTGTCCAGTCTGTCAGCCTCTTGCTCCATCGATTATCCCTTATTCTTGCTATATGGCCTGCCCACCTTCATTTCTGTTCTTTTATAACTTCTATAATATCTTTGACTTTTGTCTGCTCTCTCACCCAAGTTGTTCTTTTCCTGTCTCTTAATGATATTCCCAACATTAACTTTTCCATTGCTCTTTGAGAACGGATTAATTTATTTTCCATCGACTTTGTCAGTTTCCAGGTCTCAACCATACGTCATAGCTGGAATTATACATTCGTTATATACTTTTCGTTTCATACAAACTGGCAAGCTACTTTTCATAATGTCTCTATGTTTACCGAAAGCTTTCCATCCAATTTTAATGCGTCTTTTTATTTCGCCATCATGATCTTTAGTTAATTTTAGTATTTGTCCCAAGTAGTTGTACTCCTCAACTTCTTCAAGAATTTCATCGCATATTCTGATGACGCTCTTTGGTGTCTGTGGATTAAACATTAGTTTTACTCCGGTTCATCTTCAGTCCTATTTTCAGACTTTCTCTGTTCAGGTCTTTTAACATTTCTTGCAATGCCTCCGCTGTTTCTGAGATTATAACAATGTCATCTGCAAATCTTAAATGGTTTAGCTTTTCACCATCTATGTTCACTCCTTTTTTTTTCCAGTCTAGCTTTCTGAAAATACTTTCTAGGCATTCTGTAAATAATTTAGGTGAAATTGTATTTCCCAAACGCACGCCCTTCTCAATTTTAATCTTTTCCGAGTCCTTATGTAATATAACTGTAGCAGCTCCCTCTTTATATAAGTTTTCGAGCAGTTTTACAATATTCTCATTCACTCCTTGTTCTCGCAGTAAATTTATAATCGCTATGTGCTCCACTGAATTAAAAAGCCTTTTCGTAATCAACAAAATCTAAGCACAGTGGTTTATTATATTCTGTAGTTTTCTCAATTAGCTGATTCATTGTATGTAGATGATCGGTGGTTGAATACCCGCTTCGGAATCCTGCCTCTTCACGAGGTTGGTTCTCCTCCAAAAATTTTTGTTATTCTGTTCGTAAGGACTTTAGTGAAGAGTTTGTAAATGACTGATAATAAGCTAATGGGTCGATAGTTACTAAGATCTTTTGAGTCACCTTTTTTGTAGAGTAAAATAACTATTTTATTACACCATGTTTTGGGAATTTTCTTCTGCTTGATACAGTGGGTAAATAAGTTAGCAAGCCTATTTTGTACTTCTACTCCTGCATCCAGCAGTAAATCTGTTACTATTCCATTTTCTCCCGGAGCCTTCCCTCTTTTCATATTCTTAAGAGAAATATTTGCTTCGTCTGGTGTTACCTCAGGTATTTCACTTTTGTCAACTGAAAAGTTAGCTATTGGTACTACTGTCTTTGATGCATACAGTTCTTTGTAAAATTCTTCAACTCTCTTCACCATCTTATCTCGGCATTTAATGATTTCACCGTTTTTTTCTTTCAGTGATGTCATTTGTTGCTTTCATAGTGCCATTTTACTTCGGACCTGTTTCAGACTTTTTCCATTTTTTATGGTTTCTTTGATCTGATCCATGTTTCTCTTTTTTCTTCGCTTTGTCTTTTTTTGATAGGCTTATTTAATTCTGCTCGTTCTGTTTCGTCTTTCTTTTGTTTTTACTTTCATTTCCTTTCGTTTTTTCATAAGCTCGAGTTTCTTTTCTGAATACTTTTTGGCTTTGGTTGTAGTAGGTTTTCCTGCTACCTCCGCTGATTCTCTTAGCACTCTTGTTAGTCTGTCATTCAGCTCATCAATGTCACACTCAGCATTACTTAGAGCCTGAAATCTGTTCCTTATTTCTAACTGAAAGGCTGCTTTGTTTTCCTTTACTTTTATTGGGCATATCTTTATATCTTTAATCTTCTTCTTTCTTTCACTTCTGAAATTGAATTTGGCTGTATATCCCACCTATATTTACTTTGTTGATCTATATCTATCTATCTATCTATCTATCTATCTATTTGTCTATAAATAACATGACTTATATATATATATATATATATATATATATATATATATATATATATATATATATATATATATATATATATATATATATAAAACATGATTGTTCTATATATTGGTTCCAAGGCCTTGCCGAACGAACCATTTTACCGAACTAACGGAGGCCACACGTCTCATATAATAATTCAGCATGAAGCAACCGAGGTCATGTATAATATTTCAACAATATATCTCTGACCAACTATTCTTCAGTGTAATCACACTCATGTTCTACGTTAAGTTCTGTATGGAACAACTGAGACTGGTTCGTTATTAGGCTACTTGACAAGTCCACTTCATCTGCCACTGTCGAAACCATTCCATTATCAATAGATCATGCTCAGTACTCTTACCATCTTTCAAGGTTTTCCTAATGTTCATTTGCTTCTTCGAATCACTGTCCGCATAGAATTTCAGTATTTTTATTCCCTTTGCTTCTTTATATCATAAACAGCTGAAGAACCAATACAGTCTATGTCAACTTTCGCACAGGAGCCCTAAGGTCCCCTTTGGTCAACAGCTGTAGCTTATCTTGTATTATTACCTCCGCCAACGAAGTATGAGGGGGTTATGTATTCACTTATGATTGTCTGTCTCTCTGTCTGTCTGTTTGTCCTGACGATATCTCCAAAAGTTCTCGAATGAATTTCAATGAAATTTTGTGGAAAGGTGGATCATGGGCCACGGAAAGAATGATTGAATATTGGACCGGATCCGGATCCAGGGTATCCCGTACAATGTCTCCAAAATTTATCAATGAATTTCAATAAAATTTTATGGAAGGGTGGGCCATGAGCCAAGAAAGATTTGATTAAACTTAGGGGCGGATCCGGATCCGGATCCGGATCCTTCTTAATGGCAATGGCATTGGCAGTGGTATACACTCTCTGAATTTTTTCTAAATGTTTCTGTTTTTCCATAATAAAATTATCTTACTGAGTTAAATTCCTCCCGAATCGATGTCAATACACCATGGTGACCAGACAAGAGACTGGAAATACAGAAGATATGGGTGGCCAGTGTGGTAGGTCATTTAATAGCTAAGTACCAGTTGCGATGGTAATGGTGTGCCGCCGGCTAATGGATTCCCCACAAACGAACTGTGAAACATAATAGTGCTTTAGGCACTCCACACTCACTTGTAAACTATCTCAGTAGATATCAGTGGTGGAAAAACCTATTGATTTGACTGTGGCAGTACAGTAATTAAGAATAAACTGAAAGAGTGAAGTATGTTAAGGTATGCACAACTAAAAGAAAGAAGTATGTTAAGGTATGCACAACTAAAAGAAAGAAATTTGATGAGAAGAGCTGCATCATCAAGAACAAAAAATTATGATTAGGGATAGTAAGCAATGAGAATTTCATATTCATGGACAAAATAAATTAATAACAATGCTGGCTGACAAAGTTAGGGAAAATATGAGAGAAAAGGGTCGCCTGGTTCCCAACCGAGAGTACCAGAATCAGCGTAACCATTGCTGATCCAGTCCCTCCAGCCTACAGTATATAGGGATTATTATTTGGACATTAGGCAAAAATGTGGGTGTAAACTAGCGGGCCCTGAACCAATTAATATTTATTCCCGTTTAGGTCTTTATTGAGGGGTGTCGTCAATGTGGTAGTATGGCAAAGTAATTAACCATGATCAAGAAGGTTTGACTATTGGAACAGAATGATGTTTAAGCTTGACACCAACACAGGCCTTTTCATCTTTCTTAGAAGCCAAAGCTAGGGTTAAATGTAAGTAAAATATGCTATGAATCAGACAGGATACAGGTATCACCATGAAGGCGTTCAGTGTATGCAGTCCACGTGATCACGCACTGCACAGCACCAACTGTGGCCACACAGTTAACTAGTCTGGTGGACGTGGGAATTTCAAGAGCCCTCTTGTACTCTTGTCCAGATAAAAAGGGGTGCCGGACCATCTGATGCCAGAAAATTGGTGTGCGTGTGTGTGTGTGTGTGTGTGTGTGTGTGTGTGTGTGTGTGTGTGTGTGTGTGTGTGTGTGTGTGTGTGTGTGTGTGTGTGTGTGTGTATGATGTGGTGTGTGGGATGAAGAGAAGATGGAGGGGGGTGCAAGGAACAGCGTGGTGGAATGAAGAGGTGAGACGCGCTGTGGCACAAAAGAAGAAGGCATACAATGAATGGATGAGAAATAGGGGCGTGGAAGAAGAGTGGAAGTCTGGCTGTATCACACCTGGCCTCCACGCAGGCTCCACCATGATGGATTTCTTCCACCAATACTTTAGTGAAGAATTTGTGGAGCGAATTGTGGAATAAACAAACACTTCTACTAGCAGCCAATGCTGCCAAAGCGAGCGTGAATGGACAACAAGCAGGCATTCCCAGCAATATGACTACCCAATAACCACAGGTGAGATGTTCATCATTTTTGCCCTGGTTCTATTGATGGGTATTGTAAGGAGAAGACAAATTCCGGCATACAGGTTTACGGACCCTATGATCAACACACCATTCTTTGTGAAGGTAATGGGTTGCAATAGATTTCAGCAAATTCTGAGCTGCCTCCTCTTTTACGATGCAGAGGACACTGCTAATGCTAATAACACTGGTCGAATGTGGAGAATAAAGATGGTATTTGATCACTTGCAGGAAAAGTTCTGCTCATCCTTCTGTTCTTACAGAGACCTCGTCATAGACGAGAGTCTTTTGTTGTGGAGAGGCAATATTTCTTTTCGCCAGTACATACCCAGTACGTACCCAGCAAGACACCGTTTTGGGTTTAAGATCCTCATTATGTGTGACTGTAAGACTGGTTATGTGCAAGACATAGTCTTGTACACAAGCATTCAGACAGATATAACAGAAGATCAGAGTAGAGGACTCCCAGGGGCCGTGGTGAAGACCATGATTGAGGAGTACCTTCAATGTGGTCACGTCTTGTATTGTACCTTGACAACTAGTACACTAGTCCCCTTCTCATTCGGTACCTCCACCTTCACAGTACCAGAGTCTGTGGCACAATCAAGAAAAAACAGTCGGCATATGGTCAAGGTTGGAAGGAAACTTGACAAGAACAAGGTGTTTATTTTTTTTTTTTTAGGTTAACAACATCCTTACCACCGCATGGAACCACAACAGAGAAGTTTTCCTCCTGTCAACGGTTCACTGTCCCTTGATGCACGGCACCGATTCCGTGGATTACCGCACAGAGAGGAGGTTCCATGTCTGGAAACTGGAGTCATCTCATCAGTCGTTTGAGTGTCCACTGCAGGACCGGCCTACCTATATATATTTATATATATATATATATATATCTATATATATATATATATATATATATATATATGCATCATCTCATCTCATCAGCCG
Organism: Coenobita brevimanus; assembly: GCF_032717465.1. Classification (NCBI taxonomy): domain Eukaryota; kingdom Metazoa; phylum Arthropoda; class Malacostraca; order Decapoda; family Coenobitidae; genus Coenobita; species Coenobita brevimanus. The sequence goes on along the minus strand of NC_137063.1, from coordinate 18,928,570 downwards.
TTTGAGTGTCCACTGCAGGACCGGCCTATCCCAGCCGAAGTGGGGACGATTCAGCCAATGTATCTCTACCAAGTGGCTTAGACTGTCTGGTAGAGATTGTATGTAGGGTGAGAAGTGCTTGTAAGTGTATTGTAGTGTTGGAGTGGGTTTGGATGTGTGTGTAGTCTGTGAACCAAGTGTAATCGGCCCGCACAAGTCGACTGGGTGCAACCAAATTTTATAGTAAGTGACACTTGTTCAACCACAGCATCCCTGATGTCAGCCAATGCAGTACGTGGCCAGAAGAACGCTCCCAAAGTTTATTACCCTGGCGGGGCGCAAACTCTCGTTCTTCAGTGTACAAACACGCACACTTTACCACTGTACCACAGGGGCTCCATATATATATATATATATATATATATATATATATATATATATATATATATATATATATATATATATATATATATATATATATATATATTGTATCATTAGCATGATATGTATTTGTATTATCTGTATATATGTAACTATTTTGTAATAATGGATAATGTAAGTCACACCAAATGTTTTCTTCTGTTGCGCATCTCAAGCGTAATTTGTTTGGAGTCAGCTGACTTGACGGGTGTTTTCGATGTATACCGCTCAGTTGCAGCTGGTTTTTGGTGGACGCTGGGTATTTACTTGTTGTTGGAGCCATATTATAAGGGTAGGTACAAGTTGTATAGGATTGTGGAGTTGCGAATACTTAGGTCATGAGGAAATAATAGTGGTATACTGTACATAAAGCAACGTAATTGTATCCACCCCTGTCGGATTTGTTTGATGGTGGATTGGAATGTTTACTATGCGGCTTTCAGCCGGTGCAGGAACTGTGTGCAGAAGAGGTAGCCTAAGGTGATGATGACAGGAAGCTCACCTACTGGGAATCGAGGCTCGTGATGGTGTGGCCATTGAAGTGAGTGTAAATAATATTACTTTGTGTTGTATATAGCGGTGAGGCATGTTGTGCCTAGGGTGAATATTTGGGCTTTGGTAAATATAGTTTCATTTCCTTGCTTTATTATTGTATGCAATTGTGAATTATTATGGATATGATTGTTATGGAATTATTGTGCAGGCATATCTATTATTCATATTTGTTTACTGATGTGATTAGGCTTATAGACTACTCACTGTGTTACTTTTTGATTATCACTGAGGACTGGACCTATACTACATTTGCACTATATAGATTTATTGCATTGATTTATTGTGGCCCAATGAATTTGCCTTAGATTGTGTACATAGGAATTTTATAACATTATTGAGACTCTGTTCTCTGTTTTATTACAATTCATGTTCCCATTGTTTTATTGGATTATTGTATTACAGGTTGAAACTTCTGGAATAAATAGCTGTTATGACTTGTGGCCCATCCTTGATTTTCCTAGTATATATATATATATATATGCTGGTACTTGCCAGCAACAGTTTACAGAAGTGACTATAATGCAGATACGAATATCTTTGTTTCCATATTGTTACAAAACCTACAATGACCAAGTATGACCAGGATGTTGACAAAATGATTTTTGCATATTTTCGTGGGTCGCGATTTCTGAAAATTTCGTGTCGTCGCTTCGCGTGTGATTGCCAAAATGCTTGTTTAGTATTTTTCTGGCACTGCCTGGACATACCCCGGCCAAATGCAAAAAGAATTAGGTCAATATCTATTTCCTAGGTATACGTGGATGGCACGCTAAGGCACCACACGGCAGTTATCATGACTGTGCATGGCACACACACCCATCCTCACATATTCCCGCATCATATCTGTTTACCTGGTTCTGTGCCTCCCTTTCCTTCTTCTTCCAGTTGTCATTCTTGGTCTTCTCCATCAAAAACCTCACTCTCATTTGCTCCATATAAATCTCTCACTCTTCGTTAAATACTCTTTGCATGTTATCCCACCATCTTGTCGTCCTCTCCCCTCCACCATACATCCATCTTTTTACTACTCATACATTCTCCTTGTCAGTCTCTCAGTTGCTTTCTTACTCTCGCATCTTAGTTCTCCACCTTGTTCTTGGTCCTTCTCCATTTCTTCTCCTTCCATCTCACCCCAAACACACTCCTTTTCATGGTTTCGCATCATAAGTGTCCATCTGGTTCTCTGTATCCCTTTCTTCCTCCTTCCAGCAATCTTACACCTAGTTAGTCTATCACTGTCTGTTGGCAACACATGACTGAACAGTTGTTTTGGAATTCTGTGTTACATTACTGTTTCCTACCGCGATTGGGATAGGGAACAGCTTAAGTATTTGAATCTCATAAAACAGACTTTCAGATCTACCACAAGACCCGCCGACATGTCATAAAAATATACCCGTTATTTCCAGTACACCAGTCCTGTATGAAACAGCCCTAACATGTATTCAATATGGATGGTAGGTGTTACAGCCGAAGTGGTGAGATGTGAAGGTGTATGGTACAGTATAGGAAGACTTTTTGCCATAGGAACAGGCTGTAAAGCCTATGGCCAAATTCGGACACACACACACAAAAATCTTAGGGTATGCCCACGCTTGATGGGTTAAGGCGATCAGACGGGATATGGCACATAAAGGAATTAAATCAAGAGGGTATTAGGAATTTATTGCTCGTCTTATATGACTGAAGATAACAGAATATTCTCGCCTTAAAAATCTGGTCTGAGTAGCCGAGCCACGGTTCTCTACGCTGTGAATGGGACACTAACGAATTACCTTCATTTCTTTTAAAGTTGTTTGAGAATACTGGATAATGGCAGTTATATCTACTTTTTTAATCAGTTTTATCACTAATATAGACTATGAATATTCTCCTACGCTATTTTCATTGAAATGTTTACTTTCTTTCTCTCTCTCTCTCTCTCTCTCTCTCTCTCTCTCTCCACACACATACACACACACACACACACACACATATATATATATATATATATATATATGCATATCTATCTATCTATCTATCTATCTAACTATATATATACATATCTATCTATCTATCTATCTATATATATATCATCATCATCATCAGCAGCAGCAGCAGCCATAACTAGTCCACTGCTGAACAAAGGCCTCCCCCAACCTTTTCCACGAAATCCTTGACTGAGCCAATCTTTGCCACGTTTTCCCTGCAAATTTCTCTATCTCATCTCTTCATCTCCTGTCTGGACTTTTTCTGCAAAGCTTACATTCTCTTGCTGTCCAGTCAGTCAGCCTCTTGCTCCATCGGTTATCCCTTATTCTTGCTATATGGCCTGCCCACCTCCATTTCTGTTCTTTTATAACTTCTATAATATCTTTGACTTTAGTCTGCTCTCTCACCCAAGTTGATCTTTTCCTGTCTCCTAAAGATATTCCCAACATTGACCTTTCCATTGCTCTCTGAGAACGGATTAATTTATTTTCAATTGATTTTGTCAGTTTCCAGGTCTCACAACCATACGTCATAGCTGGAATTATACATTCGTTACATAATTTTCGTTTCATACAAACTGGCAAGCTACATTTCATAATGTCTCTATGTTTACCGAAAGCTTACCATCCAATTGTAATGCGTCTTTTTATTTCGCTATCATGATCTTTCGTTAATTTCAGTATTTGTCCCAAGTAGTTGTACTCCTCAACTTCTTCAAGAATTTCATCGCTTATTCTAATGATGTTCTTTGGTGTTTGTGGATTAAACATTACTTTAGTTTTACTTCGATTCATCTTCAGTCCTACTTTCAGACTCTCTGTTCAGGTCATTTAACATTTCTTGCAATGCCTCGGCCGTTTCTGAGATTAGGACAATGTCATCAGCAAATCTTAAATGGTTTAGCTTTTCTCCATCAATGTTTACTCTTTTGTTTTCCCAGTCTAGCTTTCTGTATTTTCTAGGCATGCTGTAAATAATTTTGGTGAAATTGTATCTCCTTGACGCACGCCCTTCTCAATCTTAATTTTTTCTGAGTCCTTATGTAATTTAACTGTAACAGTTCCCTCTTTATATATGTTTTCGAGCAGGTTTACAATGTTCTCATTCACTCCTTGTTCTCGCAGTGAATTTATAATTGCTATGTGCTCCACTGAGTCGAAAGCCTTTTCGTAATCAACAAAACCTAAGCACAGTGGTTTATTATATTCTATAGTTTTCTGAGTTAGCTGGTTCATTGTATGTAGATGATCGGTGGTTGAATACCCGCTTGGGAATCCTGCCTATTCTCGAGGTTGGTTTTCCTTCATAATTGTTGTTATTCTGTTTGTAAGGACTTTAGTGAAGAGTTTGTAAATGACTGATAATAAGCTAATGGGTCGATAGTTACTAAGATCTTTTGAGTCACCTTTTTTGTAGAGTAAAATAACTATTGCATTACACAATGTTTTGGGAATTTTCTTCTGTTTTATACAGTGGGTAAATAAGTGAGCAAGCCTATTTTGTACTTCTTCTCCTGCGTCCAACAGTAAATCTGTTGCTATTCAATCTTATATATATATATATATATATATATATATATATATATATATATATATATATATATATATATATATATATAGTATACACGATTCCGGTGCTGTTCCTCCATCACTTCCCCCCTCAGACTTCCTCATGGCTGACATTAAAATTTCTTCAGGTGATGTATTTTCTGCCATCACAGGCCTCAATACTAACAAGGCATATGGGCCTGATGGAGTCGCACCCGTTGTCCTCAAGAACTGTGCTTCTGTGTTTGCACCCTGCCTAGGCAAACTCTTTCGCCTTTTCTGTCAACTTGTACCTTTCCTTCTTGCTGGAAGTTTGCTCTCATTCAGTCAGTCCCAAAGAAGGATGACCATTCCCTACCCTCCAATTGCTTTAACATCCTGTACCTCAAAAGTTTTCGAGTCAATTGTTAATAGAAAAATTTTTAAGCATGTTTCTTATCACAACCTTGTGTCTGATCGTCAGTATGGGTTCCGTCAGGGACGCTCCACTGACGATCTTCTCACCCACCTTTTAGACTCCTGGTCATCCTCCTTTCCAGACTTTGGCGAAAGATTTTCCATTGCACTTGACATCTCAAAGGCTTTCCATGGAGTCTGGCATAAATCTTTAATTTCCAGACTGCTCTCTTACGGTTTCTGTCCTTCTATCTGTGCCTTCATCTATAGCTTCCTTTCTGGTCAATTTATAGCCGCTGTTGTCGGCTAGACGGTCATCGTTCTTCTCCTAGATCTATCAGCAGTGGTGTTCCTCAGGGCTCTGTCCTATCACCAACTCTTCCTCTTATTCATCAATGACCTTCTAAGCTGTGTATCTAACCCTATCCACTCGCACACTTGTAACTCCACCCTTCACCTTTCTGTTCGGTTCCCGCAACGTCCATCTCAGCAGTTGCTTCAACAAACATGGGATGAGGCTATGGGACACCTAATGTCTGACTTGGCTCATATCTTTGTCTGGGATAAAAATAATCTTGTTGGTTTTAATGTTTCAAAGACTCAGTTCTTACACCTATCAACCCGACAAAATCTTCCACGGGAGCACCCACTAATGTTTAATAATATTCAGCTTAATCCTGCATCATCCTTGAACTTGCTTGGGGTTTCATTCGCTCCGGACTTGTCTTGGAAATATCATATTACATCTCTTGTAAAATCTGCTTCCAAGAGATCAGGTGTGCTATGCCGACTACGTTCCTTCTTTACCATTGCACAGTTGCTGACTTTATATACGGGTTTTATCCGCCCCTGCATAGAGTACAACTCTCAGGTGTGGGGAGGCTCCCCACATATAGCTCTTCTCAAAAGGGTGGAGTCAAAGGCTTTTCATCTCATTAACTCTCCTCCTCTTACTGGTTCCCTTCAACCTCTATCTATTCACCGCACTGTTGCATCTTTATCTCTTTTCTGTCGCCACTTCATTGGTCACTGCTTCTTGGAAATGTTTGCTTGCATCCCTCCACCTCTACGACAGGTATGTAGCACCCGAAGCAGCAAACTCTCATCCCTTTTCTACTCAACTCTCTAATGCAAGAGTTAACCGTTACTCCGAGTCCTTCATTTATGCAACAGGTCAACTCTGGAACTGTCTCCCTCTGTCTGTATTTCCTGCTTGCTATGATCTCCAGTCTTTCAAAAGCAATGTGTCCAGGCATCTCGAAATGATCGGATCTTGAATTTGGCTCTCTCTTGTATTTTGCTTTTCTGTTGGATGGAACAATATTGCAGGCTCGAAGCCTTTGGTTCCCTCTTCCTAGCATAAAAAAAAGAATAAATAAATAAATATATATATAATTATACATATATACATTATATATATATATATATATATATATATATATATATATATATATATATATATATATATATATATGTATATATATGAAGCCTCTATGGTACAGTGTTAGAGTGTGCGCTTCTTACACTGGTGAACCAGGGTTCATGCCCCGCCAGGGTAATAAACTTTGGGAGTGTTCATCCGGCCACGTACTTCATTGGCGGACACAAGGGTTGCTGTGGTTGAACCAGTGTCGCTTACTATAAAGTATGCTTACACCTATTCGACTTGAGCGGGCTGATTACACTTGATTCTCAGATTACACACACATCCAAAGCCACTACAACATTACAATTATACTTACAAGCACTTCTCACCCTACATACTGTACAATCTATACCAGACAGCCTAAGCCACTTGGTAGAGATACATTGGCTGTATCGTCCCGATTTCGGTCAGGATATGCCGGTCCTGCAGTGGGTACTCAAACGGCTTATATATATATATATATATATATATATATATATATATATATATATATAATGAGCGATTGGTGAAAAAGATAATTAGATCTGATGTGAGAGGTGTAAGGCTGAGAGGAAGACCACGAATAGGATGGATGGACAGTGTGAAGAGAGCACTGGATGCAAGAGGGATGTCTGTTGAGCAAGGAAGAGTGGCTGTGCATGATAGAAATGGATGGAGAGAAATTGTAAATGAATAAGTGATGACGCAGCCCTGAGGGGATATTCTCCCGCATTTGGTCTGATCAGCTATTTCAGGTCAGGTGCGGGTAAGGGGATGAGTCTGCTATGATGTGGCAGGGGTAAACCAGCTCTGCTGTCGGGCCCTGCTGCGGATGTCACTAATTGCATTGCCCAGTTGACCCTTGTGCGGTGTGGTGCGGTGAGGATCTGTCCGTTCTCCCCTTTGGGGCTAAGATGCGAATGGATGAGTAAATGGGGAGTGTGTCGTCCTGTCTCGGCTACCTCCCTTTCCTTGGGGGAAGCAGCCTAGGTATATAGATAGATAGAATATATATATATATATATATATATATATATATATATATATATATATATATATATATATATATATATATATATATATATATATATGTAAACTCACAGGCACCAGTACTACTGTACTGTATAACGGTCTTTAATCTTTTTACAGTATAATGAAAAACAGGCAAGGTACGGAATTGGCTACATTATGACTGAAAAGTGCCAAAGCGCCTTAGATGCAGGATAAGATCATAAGAATAACAAATGCTACAGTGTAAAAATGAAAACTAAGCCAATACTTGTGTGCAATTACCATTTATTTTATGGCTATGATAGCACTATGGAAAGAATAAAAAAAAAAAAAAAGCTCGTTGCTGAACAACGGGAAAAGGCAGAACATTTTAGCTAGCTTCTAGCACCTAACCAGGCAAGTTAGCAACACTTAGCTGACGAAAACAACGAAGGCCTCTCTCTCTCTCTCTCTCTCTCTCTCTCTCTCTCTCTCTTCATTAGATGTAATGGTATATTATATTTTTCGAGAAAAAGGGATGGAAGCTGAAATTCCAGACTTTTGAAGAAGTTTTAAATTCCTCCCGGCCGAAGACTTTAACACCTTAATGCAGGACATGTCCGGGAAAATCCAGACATATCGCAACAATATGGATACCGGTATCAGATCTTTTCGTCATATCGTATTCTGATCTCTGTGACAGAAATGTATATTCGGATTTTAATATTCTCATGGCAACAAATAAAAGGGAGAGATTGGCATGTAATATGAGAGCGCTGTATTGACAAATATGAAAAAAAAGGAATATATTTCGTTTTCAGCATAAATTCTCGTTTTTCAATCTCTCTCTCTCTCTCTCTCTCTCTCTCTCTCTCTCTCTCTCTCTCTCTCTCATTATATATATATATATATATATATATTAATATGTATATATATATATATATATATATATATATATATATATATATATATATATATTAAGATTAGTATGGGAATATTTTTATTTGCCTTGGAAATATTAACAAAGGCACTCTGCTCATATTCTCATTTACTTTCTCTTTCCTTTCACACACCCTTTCACTCTGCTCTACCAACTGTCCCAATTTCTCTTCTCAATCAGCCACCAGTGCAGTATTATCTGCAAACAGCAACTGATTCAGATTCCACTCTATATCATCAGCATTTACCAGACTCAAACCTCCACCTAACACTCTCCCATTCACCTCCCTTACAACACCATCCATATAAATATTAAACAACCTAGGCGTCATCACACATCCATGCTGCAGCCCCACTCTCACGGGAAACCAATCACGCACAGTATTTCCCAGTCTTACACACGCTGTACTATTAACATAAAAACTTTTCACTCCTTTAACAACCTACCATCAAGTCCATATAATCTCAAAACAGTCCACAAAGCCTTCTATCAATTCTATCATATGCTTTCTCTAAATCCATGAATGCCCAAAACGCATCCTTACCTTTCGTTAAATACTTTTCTCATACCTGTCTCACAGCAAACACCTGATCCACGCTACTCTCCCTCTCCTAAAGCCACACTGCTCATCACCAATCACTCCCTCTGTACCCTCTCTAACTCTCTTAATTAGCACTCTACCATACATCTTACCTACAACACTCAACAGACTTATACCCCTAAAGCTAGTACATTCATTCTTATCACCCTTAGCTTTATACAATGGAACCACACAAGCACTTGCCCAGTCGATCGGCACCATATCGCTCACAGAACACACATTCAGCAATCTTACTACGTACTCAACAATAGTTGCTCCACCACCTTTCAGGCATTCCACAGCACACTCATCCATACCTGCAGCTTCCCCTGCTTTCCTCTCATTTACTGCCTCTTGCACTTCCTCCATCGTGAACAAAGAGTCATTCAACTTTCCCAACACACTTATTCCTTGCACCCTTGCATCTGCCACAATCTCAGCCCCCCTTTCCTCCTCTGCATTTAATAATCTTAAAAACACTCTGCCCATCTCTTCCTTACTGCATCCATCTCAGTTAACATAATTCCATCCTCTGCTTTAACTTTCAGTTCCTTCCCAGACTCTCCCTTTCCCACTCTTTTCAGCTCCTTCGAAAACATTTTCTTATTCTGTTGAAAAATTTCAGTCAACCACCTACATCACCTCTTACATGCTGCCACTTTAGCATCACGCACAACCCTGCTCACCCTATTCGTCATTTCATATGACACCTCATCCTTTCTCTGCAGCCACACTTCATATGCACGTCGCTTCTCAGCCACAGTATACTTACTTCCTCGCATCGCCATTCACTTCCCTTTCTTACACCACTACCCACTCGTCTCACACCACACACCTCTTCCGCTTGCGCCATCACAGCACTCTTAAACAAGGTGCCATCCCTCCTCCACACTGCCATTTTCTTGATCTTTCACTGCATTCCACTCATTTTTAAAATTCTGATTCTTTATCATTTTCTCTCTTTTATCCAGCTCACTGGCTTTCAAAACCTCCCTGCCAAATCTAACTCTCCTTGGTCTCACCTACCTCATACTTACTCTCAACTTTCCTTCCACCAGGTAGTGGTCAGACATACCTCCACCCTCCCTTCTCAAAACTCTCACATCCAACAATCTTCCTCTTACATTCCTGGACACAACTACATAGTCTATCAATGCTCTATAACAAGGTATTTCCAATCACCATCCCTCGCTCAACACACATCCCAATCATTCGTTCCTCATTTTCATTTCTTCCAGGCACGCCATGCATACCAACTACACCTTCAACTGCTACATTTCCCACCCTAGCATTCAGATCTCCCATCATTATCACATTCACATTTGCTCCAAAACTCTGCAGACACTCATTATGTCAAAACGTAGTCTATTAATATCGAGATAAATGAATATATTGTGTTCAACGGACTGGAAATCATAAGCAGTGGGAAAGAGTGACTGAAGAAGACAGCTCCAAAGTGAACCAGTTGTATACACGAATAACTGAGGGTACTGGTTAGTTCTAACATTAGGGAGCTGGATAGAATAAGGGTAGGAGTATGTGCAAATGGCATTGTTTAATTAAGGTTTCTCACTTTAAACTATGAACAGAATATCCAGTTTACATTAGAGACAGGGACTGACAACAGGTTACCTAGGTGCGGTTTTTACTTAAGAGACAATTACGTACTGAGGTTAATTAGTGCTAAAGGAAAAGTGTGTGTGCAGTTTTAGATTTTTGTACGTATGTATCCGTGTGTTGGATGTAGGCCTACTTTAAGTCAAAGCCGGACGTCATCTGTATGTGATGTGCTTTTTTGTGTGTACAACAAATCACTTTAGTAAGGTGGATAATTATATACAGTAATTATATTGGTCCATTTTTGTGTGTCTGCGAGTCTAATTTTATGAGTATACCAGTCATTTTACGTCGGGCGTTTTTAGTATACAGGTCTGTTTTCTCAGTATAACGGTATATTTATTTCGTGAATCATGACTTTGAGGAATATACTAACAGTTGGCAATTTTTGTGGCTGTGCTTATTTATTTATTATTATACTGATCGTTTTTTGTACATCGGGCTACGTTTGTGAGTATACCAATAAGCTTTAGTGTCACACTATTTTTTGAGCATGTCGGTTTTCTTTTGAATTTACCTATCCGATGTTATGTGTCGATCTATTGTCTGATTTTGTATATCGAACTACTTTTTAATGTTGGTTTCCTTTTAGCATGTCGGTCTCTTTGTTGCAGGTCTGTCTGTTTTTTAGTAAGACATTCTGTTCTTGTAAGTTTCTTTTCTTTCTTTTTTTTCGCCAGTCTGTCTTTGCATTTCGGTCTGTGTGAATATATCGGACAATTTATTTGAGTATGTCTTACTTTTCTTGAACGTCGGTCTATTTTTGAGTGTTAATCTGTGTGTACCTTCACCAACGAAGTTGTATGAGGTTATGTATTCACCTATGTTTGTTTGTTTGTACACATGATACCTCCAAAAGTTCTCAATGATTGGCAATGAAATTTTGTGGAAAGGTGGGTCATGGGCCAAGAAAGAATGATAAAATTTGGGGGCGGATCCGGATCCTATGTATCCTGCACATCTCCAGAAGTTCTCATTGAATTTCAATAAAATTTTGTGGAAGAGTGGACCATAGGGCAAGGAACAATTAATTAAATTTTGGGAAGGATCCAAATCCTATGTATACCACACAATATCTCCAGGGATTCAGATCCTTTTTAATGGCACTGGCATTGGCGGAGGTATGCGCTTTCTGAGCGCTTTCTAGTTGACAAATGTGCTTCCGAGCGATCATACATAATGTGTATATATAGTGGGTCAGCTATGTGCAAAATTGTTCAGATAATGATACAAGCATGAAACTTTGCGTATGGTTCACCCTTAGGCTGCTTATTAAGAAATTAACGTTAGCGAAACGAAAATCCAATATGGTCGCCATTTTTCAAGGTGGCCACCACATTGAGGCTACTTGATGCAGTTATCTTCATATAATCAAAACAAGCTGTCCAAAATTAATCTTTGAGGGGTCAGTTCCTATGTTCTGAAACATGGAAATTCTATTTTCACAACATCTGGATTTGTAGGAAGGATTTATTCATCATTTTTGGAAGGTTTAAGACATTTTGTCTCAGTTGCCTAATATTTTACTTGTACTTGACGATTCAGTTTTCATGGTAGGTAGGCATTTGAATAGATCACTGTGTATTTATTGAACCTTAGAACTGGCACACAGCTACAAAGTGCAGTACAGCTCAGGCCAAAACGATAGCATTTGCATCTTCCATGGCATTCGGTCTAACATCCGCATTTCATCAGCTGTTGGCAACACTTTGCAATAGGTTGGAAAGTCATCCAGCAAACCTTCCATCCCTCGCCATGCTTTTTCCACCCCCAGTCACTTGGATTCAGGTACTATGGCCGACATACAGTTGCCTGACTCTATACGCATCCTGCCAGGAAGGCAGTACGTTTTACATGTTGAAGGAGGGCATCTTGAGTTGGTGGAATAAAATTATATGTCCATTGTTTTCTTGTAACAAGTGTAGTCGTGTCTCGTTAACGCCTACAGAGGACTGGACCTGTCATACATGATTACTACATACTTCTCTAAAGCATTGCCTAAGTTTCGAGAGGACGACTGTGGCTTGATCATGCACATTCCAAGTGTCTCAAGCAAACTTCATTCCTTTGCCTCGAAATGCTGACACTACATCACAGCCACTACAAATATGGAGGAACAGGATTCCTCTTGTTTTTTTCTAGCCCAAGTACAAAGCAGGTCTCATGAACGGGGATCTATTTCAGGCTTCATCCTTGACCAAAGACAATCCACAGTTTTGCAAAGACCCAGCTCTTTCAGGGATGGAAAACACGATACTGCTATTACAATCACATCTGTGTCACTTGCTTTAATCATTAAAACCTTATTGCCATTTATGACTGAATCTTTTAAATGCAAAAACATTCTTGTATCTGCCTCTTCATAAGTACAGGGACATACATTGTGACACATTGCTTGATTGGACTGCATTGTCGCCTTTGGTCACAACTATCATATTTGTTGCTTGGATGCCAGCAATTTTGTGTGCTAGAAATTGAGAGAACTCTGTTTTGTTGGTGTTGTCTCGCAGAAAGTTGTGCCTGTTATTGGGTGTTTTGAAGTCCGTCACCCTCCTTCTCATTCCCTGCCCTCACTTTGTTCTTGCCTCAGACCTCAGACAAGATGGAACATGAACATCAAAAACTATATCTGAGTGCATGTACTTCGTGGCATAAGGCTTTACTGCAGGAATAACATCTTGCATGGCATAATTACCGAAAGTTTTTGATGCTCGGGGTGCCAAGGCATTCACTAATGCTGGACCATCGATGACAATAGCATCTGCCACTGGTTCATGATCTGCCATCTTGAATTCAATTCAAAGATCTCAGCCAGCTGAGATTTCATGGTTACATGACGCTGTCCACTATCACTCAGAGAGTTAGGGAATGGATTGTTTTCATGCTGAAAGAATTCTATGAAATCATACTCCTTTCTTTGACAAACAGATGGTTGAAAGAAGAGATGGAAGTCCTCTTTCAGTGTCTTCTGAGTAGAGCTGCTTGAATGTGCGTCTTTAGAAGAAGTAAACTTTGTTCATCTTAACTGGCTGGTAATATGTGGACTGAACGTCGGATTCAAGTACATTTATGAATGCATGACAATGGCATGCACCTTTCTCATAATGGCATGCACCTTTCTCATAGTGTGTGGTTACTAATGCAGTATTGTCAGGACTGACAATGTCCTTTGCGTCATACGTAAGAAGGTCATTTGTAAACATTTAAGATCTTCCGTTCTGTCCAGTTGACAAAGACTTCACTTGTTTCAGTCTGTTCACCCCTTGGACGAAAATTCTCCGTTGCCAGCCGTATTGAAGAATATATGGTAATAAACAATTAAAGGCAAAGGGCGTATCCTTTTACCACCTTAATTGTAATCACTTTCATGTATGGAATACAACCAGGTTCATTCATTAAGTTGTCCTACACCTAGCCTGATCGTTCATTCAGTGTCTTTCAAGCCCTGTGCGATCTGTACACCTTCCAGATGACTAAAGCCCCATCATCCTTGGTTCGGCTATCCCACGCTGGCACATCCTGTCAATTCATTTGTGGATATCTAACTGACATACGGGCTAATCAGATATCAATTGGGACACTTAACAGCATTACTTTACAGAAGCTGACACTGACCTCCATGCTGGGTATCACAGCTGTGATGTCACCAGTGTTCCCACGTGCATGACATTCAGTCACATAATTACCATTACAGGTTGATTTTCAGGTGGATAACGTTATTTTACTATCAATTAACCCCTGATAAGTCCCAGTGAGAAATTTGAAGCTTGTATCACAAAGTGAACGATTCCTCCAAATTTTACACTTAGCTGCCCCACTAACATGTCAAGTGATGTTCCTGCCTTGCAGCCTAACCTTGGCTGTTTCTGGAATCCTGCTGTTAGTAAAATATTACTCGATAGTGCGGTTGTAACTTTGACCCACTTAAACTTCTGACCATTTTTTTAACATATATTCTTTCTATTTTTCGAGGAGTATACTGAGCTTCACAGAAACTTTCCGCGTTCGACGGGTTAATTGTCGTCTTTATGAACCCTTGATTAAAAGACATTTTACTGAAGTAAAATGTTTTTTCCGTGAGTGAGAGGTTAATTTTCGTCTTTATTAAATGACATTGAACTGAAGTTAAGTAAGGTCAAAGTTATGTCATCGAATTGAAGGTTTTAAGCTTTTCAACTGCTAGGATCTTTCTCAGTTGATTTACTCGTCCAAGGGTAGTTTGAACAAAACAGTGAAATAGGTCTTTCAACAGCAAAAGGATTAACTCATATGTAATCTGGGTAACCAAAGTATCGGTGCACAATATGCTTGAAACATCTGGGACTACAGAACGAAGATCCCTGAAATAGTGTCCGACCTACTACACGATGGTAGCCCTGATGTGGGGAGGTGTCACATATCGCCAAGTAGCAATATCCTCTTGCTAACATTCAACAAACAAATATTGTGTTCATATAAACAGACATTGTTCATACAGAATAAGACGTTGGTAAACATCAGGCAGGTGTTCGAATGTTTTCGGTGGCCATCGAACCCCCAGTGAACCGATACTTTTGTGACCCATAGTACGGTATAATGGAAAATTAATGGATATGTGGTTAAACACTGGAGACAATAGAGGATTATGGTGATTAGAGAAAAGCGGAACTTGCGATCCGGAAAGACAAGATTTAACCGAAAAATGAGATAGCAGGAATCTGAAAATCACTAGAGAGAGAGAGAGAGAGAGAGAGAGAGAGAGAGAGAGAGGTGGGTGAAATAGCAGGATATAAAGTTTGACTGAAAATAAATATACCGGGTACTTGACTGTTTAGGACACCCATATGTATACTCATAGGTATATTTAAGTGTGAAATATGAAATCAGAGGCAAATATTTTCAAGGTGATAATATTTGCGCCCAGTCGCCTCACCTCCACTGATCAGACACCAGTTTCAATCCTTGTCCCAGTCATCACCACCGTTCTTACTCCGCAGCATCTGCAACTCTACTACTCATCTTCCTCCCCTCGAATCTCTTCCCTTCCCCTCCCTTCCAACATTTTTTTTTTCTTGTTAGCCTGCGTCCTTTTCCCTAATGCATTCTCTCCGTTTATCCATCCTTCTTCCACTCTGTTTACCTTTCCCAAGCCTCTTCTTCCTTCCTCTCTCTCAGTTCACTTCCTCCACCCATTCCTCTTCCCCCTGCACATCATCTTCCTCCCTTACGCATCGTTCTTCTTCCCAAACGCATCCCATCCCGCTATACACTCTTTTCCCTACCTCCCTTTTCCCTTCTCCTTCTTAATTATCTCTTAGTCCCCACCTCGCTCCCACACCGTTGTTTCTTTTCCTACTTTCTTACCCTTAACTCTCCACCAACCTCCCTAATCTTTCTCTTCTTCCATTTCGTCTCCCTCTTCTTCCCTCCCTGTCACTCCCTTTCATTTCCTTCCCTCATTATCTCTTCTTCTTCCTATTTCCAATCACCGTCCCTTCCTCCATCCTTGTCTCCCTCTTCTTTCTTACCCCATCCCTCCCTATTTCATCCCTTCTCTCCTTTCACCATCATCGCTTCCATCGTCCATCTTCCTGCCTTCCATCCCTCTAAACCTGCCGCCTCCCTCCCCCACAGCGTCGTATTTAACCGTTTTTCCTCTTCGTAATTCGTCTGTCCCTCTAATTTTCCATTCCTCTCATTCTCATCATCTCTTTCTTCTCCTGCTATTGACCTTCTTTTCCCCTGCTCCCTTTCCCTACTTCCTTCCCTTACACACCTTACCCCATCTCTCTCTCCAGCTCCCCTTCCCTCTCTTTTTCCTTGCTATCCCTACCCTTCACGCACCCTGTCCCCTTCCCTAGATCATTCCTCTCCCCGCTTTCCCTTCTCCCTCTCTTTCGTTTCGTTTCGTCGTTAGTTCCGTTTATCTAGGCTCCAACATGCTTGCATATGTCGGCCTTGGTCGCCTAATGGTGGCTCTCCAAGTTGCTCGATCTCTTGCAGCCTCCCTAGTCAGTCCTTTATACCTGAGCTCACGCTCTGTGACCTCGTCCTACATCTTTTTCTTTTCTTTTCTTTGTGTGTGTGTGTGTGTGTGTGTGTGTGTGTGTGTGTGTGTGTGTGTGTGTGTGTGTGTGTGTGTGTGTCATTCGCACCCTACCTTCACATATCTCACTTTCCACACCCAACCGTCATCTTCCATCCTCTCAACATGCCCAAACCATCTCATTCCACCCATCATCACACCAATACATTCAGATCCCATCCTTTCTCTCAACTCTTTCATTGCAATCCTCCTTTTTCCTTCTTCCTCCTTGTTTCCTTCCTTCCTCCCACTTCTTGCTTCCCTCTTCCCCTTTCCCCCTCCCTCTTTTTCCCTACTCGTCATTCTCCCCTTCCCTTTCCCCTCCTTCATTCCCCTTCTCCCTTCCCCCCTTCTCTCTCTCTCTCTCTCTCTCTCTCTCTCTTTCCCTTCTCTACTCTTCATCCGTTACTTCCACATCGCCTGATCCTTCTCCTCTTCTCCCTTCTCCCTTACCTCCCCTCCCATCCGCAACCCACTAAACGTCCCCGAAGGTAGTGTTCCCATCTTATACTCTTGACGAGCTTCACTGAGTAGCTACATTCATGCATTGTGGTGAACGTTACTCTCACTTCTAAGGGCCACAAAGGATCCAGGTACAAAAACTGAAAAACATAAGATATATGGAACCACTGGTCATTATGTGAGTGAGATATAGACAAACGGATAGCTTACTGTAAAATGAATTAGTTGTTCCAGGATATTAAAATTCCAAGAAGACAAATTGAAGAATACACAAGTCCAGCATAGCTGAGCTCTTCGTTGGGGTTATAAAAAAATGGATAATGTACCAGGAAAAGCAGATACGAAACCAGGACGATGAGAAGATTGAAGAGAAGGGTCACAAAAATAATACGTGTAAGAGGGAGGGAGGTGTGTAGAGGTGAAAGATAGGAGCAGATAGTTGGTGTCAGAAGATGAGAGTCGAGAGTGAGGTCCTAAACGAGTGGCAACGAGAGAGAGAGAGAGAGAGAGAGAGGGGGAGGGGGGGGGCGTTGCGACATATACTAGCGAATACCAACGGTAAGTGAAGCGCGAAGGGTCGGCCAGGAATCAATGGGTGGGAAGCTGGCCGCGCACAAAGACCTGAATAGCAGAACACTAGGCACGGAGAGTCATTAAGGGAGGTATAGTGCCAGGGAAAGCATGCGTCCATTCACCTAAACACGGCCTGGCTGCA
The DNA here is from genome assembly GCF_032717465.1 of Coenobita brevimanus. NCBI lineage: Eukaryota > Metazoa > Arthropoda > Malacostraca > Decapoda > Coenobitidae > Coenobita > Coenobita brevimanus. The sequence goes on along the minus strand of NC_137063.1, from coordinate 18,910,929 downwards.
GTGATGGCGTAGTAGTCATGCACCAAATGTGTCCCCATGACTCAAAGTGAAGGGACTTGAGTTGTGGAAACAATATCATAGGTGAAATATATCGACGCGAAACATGCATCGCTAGGATTTCTCTCTGGGGATTAAAAAATTTGGTGGTAAACCAGAGAAAATATTATAAGTGAATGCATCATAGTAACAAGGATAATTCAGAAATCTAGAGGTCTGGAATAAGGAAATGTGCATCAGATCACAAATAAGCTCTTTTGAATATGCATATAATGAAGCATATGCGTTGCTCAGTGTAAGGTTTTATGGAAGCATCTACTAGATTTCTGACAGACAATAAGTGCTTATTGAAGCATATAATCAGCTGCTGGCACTGTGTTTGTGTTGAGTACATAAAGCACTCTTGCATCGGCAGAAATGGAGCTAATTAGGCTTTTGTTTGTTTATGCTATGGACAGTTTGAGAGAATGAAGCGTATATCTAAGCACAAAACAAATGATATCGGAATAAGGATGTATCGAAACACATAATGAGCTGCTCTGAATGTCTTCAAAGAGAACCATATCATCTTCATTAATTCGAATTCAAGGCTCGTATTTTTGTCAGAATAAACGAATATAGGGGAACTTACACAGCTTGGAATAAAAGCTTATCCCAACACGTATATCAGCTGTTCGAATTAAGTGCCCTTTTGTTTCTGAATATGTGCATATCAAAGGTGCTCCAGTGAAGCTGACATGTACCTCAAGCAGCTGGAGGCTGTGACTGTGATTAATGCAATAGAGATCTGAGAACTTGCAAAATAAAATAAGGGGAAATACCGTTCAAGCTACAAATGTGCAGTGTTTATTACGGGGAAGGGTATTCACATATTTCCAAGATTTTTATAGTTGTCCATGTATACTGACATTGTTTACTATTCATCATCATCATCCTCATCATCACCAGCCTATTATAGGCTATCCTAGTATTGGGGAGGTTTGAGTACGTGAAGTGCATAATGAACTACATAATCACATTCCAAATAAGCGTATATCAGATATACTCCATATAAGCTGGCACGAATGTGTGGCAACTGGAGGCAGTGATCAGTGAAATAGGTGTCTGGAAACCAGGCAGCAGTGAGTTCAGGTGACATGTATGCCTGCTCTTCTCATTAAGAAGAACGTTTTTATACTGACTGTAAATCTTGAGTGGTATCATCATCATCATCATCATCATCATCATCACTATCATCATAATCATCATCATCATCCTGATATAGGTTGTGCAAAGAAGGATAGCGAAGCACGTATCAGGCCGCATAATGAGCTGTTTAGGGATATTCATTAATTAAACCGTATCACATGCGATTAGAAATGAATAATAAACTGTCTCGGAATAAGCGAGTATGGATACAAAATTAGCTGTCTTGGAATAAGCGTGAATCAAAGCTGCGTCAAATATGCGAACATCTGTCGAACAGTTGGAGGTAACGGCAGCAGTGAAGAGACATGAAGTGTAAGTATATGCTTGTATTGCTCATTCTACGGAAGGAAACATGTAGTTTCAAAACTATGGTGATTTTTAATCGGGGATGATCATATTGTTCTCGTATTTATTATCATAATCGTCGTCTCCATAGTCATCTTCACCACGTCATCTTCGTCATCATAATCGTCGTTTTCTTCATATTTATCATCACCCGCATTAATGTACAGTAAGTCCGAGATAGTGTCTCAAGGGACGAAGCTCTTCCGGAAAAAATGAAGTAAGGTACACAGTATACATGTTCCATTGCAAATTACGGGAAAGTATACTGCTGTGGTTCATCATCATCATCATCGCGATCTCCTTTTCCACCCTATGACAGGGTGAGTAGTAGCTATGTCCAAATAGCCCATGTTTGCCCAATCCAATAGCCACGCTTCCATTCACTCATCGTTCAAGCCCCCGAAATCCTGGCTCTATCTGATACGTCAAAAAACTTTCACCACATTCTGTAGCTTCACATAAACGTATCCGATAGAGTCAGTACGAACGAAGTCACGTTAAAATGGGTTACCAAATCCCTGATGATGCACTTCTTCTGACAACATTCATTCATCCACCTCTGACTCTTGTCAGTCCCCTAGCTTCACCGACTTCCATACCTTTCTTCCTCATACACTCATCCACCACAACCCTTCACCTTCTCCTTGGCCTACTTCACCTCTTCCCTTTTTCAAATTCTTTCAGATCTACCTTTTTTCACCATTCTCTCCACATGACCATACCATCTCAGTATACTCTCTTCGATTTTGGTGTCCACAGACTTCCTCACTCCGCGTCTTTCACGAATCACATTATCTCGTATCCTATCCACCTTCTATACTCCATATACATTCCTAAGTAATCCCATCTCCACTGCTCCCACTCTTGACTTTTCATTTTCATGCCACACCATAGTCTCACGCCCATATGTTAAAGTTGGCACTAACACTCCTTCATGTAATCCTCGTGCAGCTGAAGCACTCAAACCTCTATTTCTTATCAAGACCTTCATAGCACCAGCTACTTTCCTTCCTTGTGTCACTTTACTTTCCACTTCTTTTGCACATTTTCCTCTCATTTCTATCTCTGTACTCAGGTATTTGAACTCTCTCACCAATTCCAGTCTCTCTCCATTCACTGTAACATCACACTGGAAGTCACCTTCTCTCTCGATTACCATCATTTTACTCTTTTCTACATTATTCTCAAGGCACGACGCTCACAGATATGAACAATGCTCTGCACTAGTCTAACAGGTTCTTGTTCAGTATTTGCTAGCAGCATTGCATCATCAGCATAAATCAGTTTTGAGACATTCCATCCATCACCATTCAGTACCAACGCCATCCCTCTCTCCATTACTTGTGTTTTTCTCTCATCATCCCATCCACATATATATTGAACAACCACGGGGATATCACAATACCTGGTTGGACACCAGCACTGATCGTGAACTAATCACTTAGATGCTCATTTGCCCTTACACATGCCGCACTACCATCACAAAAATTCTTGACGGCACCTAGCAGCTTACCATATACACCCAACAGGCGCAAAACCTTCCACAATCCTTTTCTGTCTACTTTGTCGTATGATATCTCCAGATCCATAAATGTCATAAACACCTTATAGTCCTTGTCACAAGCCTTCTCCACTGTCTGTCTCACTGCAGATTTTGATCCACACATTCTCTGCCACTCCTAAAACCACCCTGATCATCACTCTCTAGGACTTCTTTTATAATAATTCTTCCGTATTCCTCCCCAACAACACTCAGTAAACTTATGCCACGATAATTCATGCACTCACTTTGCTCACCTTTGTTTTTGTACAGGGGTACAATCAAGCCTTTTTCCACTCTGCTGGCACAGTTTTACTCATCTAAGGCTCCTTACATATCTCCAACAAGCACTTCATTCCGCTCTCTCCATATATTTAATCATCTATGCATATACCTTGTCAACCGCAGATGCTTTCCCATTTTTCAGCAGCTTCACAGCGTTCTTCACCTGTGCGAGTGTCACGTTTCCTGGCTCTGCTCTTCCTGCACACCTCCCAAACCAATCGTGTTTACAGAGACTCTGCTCTCTACTTCCATTCATCAGGCATTCAATAAAGTCTTTTCATTTGGTCCACGGGTTAATAATCTACAACCTACATCCTTCACACTTTCGTATTTCTTTCTGCTGTCACTTCTACATTTCTGTACCTTTCCTGAATAACTTTCTATTCTCGGAGTAATTTGCATTTGTTTTTCTTCCTAGATCATCATACCTCCTTCTTTTTCCTCTTCACTAGTCTCTTTACGTGCATCTTGCTCTCAATATATTCAGTTCTTATTTCAATCGAACCCCTGTCCTGTGGCCTCCCAAGTCACTTCTCCCTCTTTTCCTCCACTGCTTTCTTAACCTCTTCATCCCACCATGCTGTACCTTTCTTCATTGTTACTCTTGCCACACCACACACCGCTTTAGCATTCCTAACTAAGCAATCTCTATATGCATTCCACAGGCTGTCCAGATCCATTTCATTTCAGTTCAGATACCAACTCCTCCCCGACTTTGGTCCTACATTCATCTGCCATTTCTTTGATCCTCTGCTTCTCAACTTTCAGTCTTTCTCCTTGACTGATCCTCTCTCTCCTGGTCCATCTCACTCCTCTCAGCTTGATCTTTCATACCACAATCATATGATCTGACAGTCCTCCACATTGTCCTCTCACGGCCCTCGTATCAGAAACTATTCTCAGCATCGACCTCTCTACGAGTACGTAATCAATCAGGCTCCTTTAAACACAATCTCCGTTCCCTCTATACTTTGCATATTTGTGTGCATCTTTGTGTTTGAAATAGGAGTTACAAATACACAACCTCCTTTCCTGACACATATCCTTCAGTCGCTTCCCATTATTTTCTCCGGGTACTCCATTACAACCATTATGTCAAAATCAGGACCAGTGCGTACTCTTCCATTCACATCGCCCATTACGACAACTTTATAGCTCCAGGGCATTTCTCCCACTGCTTCATCCAGCTCAACCCAAAAATCTCTCTCTCTCTCTCTCTCTCTCTCTCTCTCTCTCCTTCCTTTCATCATACAGCGCATACGCTACGATCACTGCCACTTTCACCTTCTCGAACTTGACATACATTTTGAGCTGGCGCATTTGTAATCTCTCATTTCACTCTGGCACACGACGTTCATTAACAGAGCAACTCCTCCTTACATCTTCCTCGCCCATTCATGACAGGTCATACATATTTCACACCCTCCCACTCCTCCAGTTCACACCGTTTCATCTTTGTTTCACGCAATGCCATCACGGCATATCACGCACTCTTGAACACATTCACCACTTCCACCCTCTTGCTCTCCTCATTCACATCTCTTACATTCCACATGGCTACGCGAATCTGCCCATTTGGTTGGGGCCCTGACCAGGTATTGGGCCCTCCAGGGCTCTCCGAAACATTTGCCATGATAGGGGAATATGGGGGACACTTCATCCGGCCAAAACCCCCGGGGACAGGAAACCATTTGGCTTCTAACTCAGCGTAGAGACGATAAGGCGTCCCTACACTGAGTGAGTGGATGATGGGCGTGTCGTTGTTGTCCTTATCATATTGTTCATCGCCATCACTTGCATCTTCTTCATTTATCATTATCATCGTCATTAACATCACTAGCTTTGTTATCGTTATATTGTCCTTGCTGTATTTCATCTTTAATTTTAATATGATCATTATCATCCAACATCCTATCTAGCAGGAAACGTTTTTCTTAAGCAGAATTTTGTAGGTAATCGAAGAAGTATGAAACACGTCATAATAGTGAAGGAGTAAAAAGCAATCAATCAATCAATCAATCAGTTATTTCCTGTGGCTCCCCACGGGATGCATAGGGCCTCGATGAACTCTCTCCACCAATATTTGTCTCTTGCCATCTCCTTCAGATCCCACCAACACTCCTCTCCTGCTTCTCTTTTCATTGTCCTCAACCAGGTTTCCCTCGGCCTACCTCTTCCTCTTCTTCCTCTAGCAGTCCACTCTGGCACATCCTTTATGAAACTGCCTTCTTTTCTATATATTATGTGCCCCAGCCACTTCCAGCGAGAGGGATTAAATGGAGAGATATTTACACGAACTGCGACGACTGTCAGCAAAGGAAATGAGAGAGAGAGAGAGAGAGAGAGAGAGAGAGAGAGAGAGAGAGAGAGAGAGAGAGAGAGAGAGAGAGAGAGAGAGAGAGAGAGAGATTATGTCAGCATAGTCCTGATTGCATTTACTACAAATCGTGTAGGTGATAATGTCAATGTGTCCCTGGAAGTAGTTTTATTTTCCTCTTCCTGCATCCTGTTTATTGTGTATAGCCAAGGAGAGGCCGATTGCTGTGAAAGATTAACGAAGCTAGTATTTAAACCCTTCAGTTAAAAAGCTCATTAACAACTTTTAGTTCTGGGAGGGTAGCAAGCAATATAGGATGGAATACATTTTTGCGTAGAAACAGTTTATCCTGGACAATATTTGTCATTATTTTAGGTTGCTTCTTCGGTGTTCACCCTTTATATAACCTAAGTGTAAACCATTAGTACTGTTAGGCATAATGAAATCTTATCTAATATTCGGAGTCTCCTAATTTAAATGGAATAACCATGTGGAGGACACACGAAAAATATAGCCAATGACCTTTACTACTTTCTGTAACTTCACGTCTCTATCATACTCCTCCCCATTCCCCAAACCGCTTCAGCCAAACAGCCTTATTCAGATCGCATTAACAATAATATTATTATATATAACGAACTCTTTTTTCGTCACCCAACAATCATACTATAGAAGATTTTTTTTAACATTTCTTTCTATTCCTCTCTGTTTTTTCTGGTTATTTCGTTCTCCTACACACACACACACACACACACACACACACACACACACACACACACACACACACACACACACACACACACACACACACACGCACACACACACACACACACACGCGCACACACACACACACACACACACACACACACACACACACACACACACACACACACACACACACACATGGGAAAGAGACGAATATGAGGACCTGGCAGAGAGTACAATTCAGAGTATAAGAACATTACTACATAAAATGGAAGAGAAATCGGAAAGAATTATACTAACTGGGGATTTCGATACAAATATAAATTGGAATACTCTAGATATAATTAGCCAAGGAAGCTGTTGGGACCAAAAGCTCCTGGATCTCGTACAAGAGTTTTTCCTAACGCAACATGTGAGGGAAACCACCAGAAAAAGAGAACTTGATGTACCTTCAGTGCTAGATCTACTATTTACTAGGCAAGAAAATGATATTGACAGTTTAATATATCACCCTCCACTCGGCAAAAGCGATCATGCAGTACTAAATTATAACTTCAGGATAGCATATGACATAGTAAACAGCAATGACAGTTACAAAAAGAGCCTAAACTATAAAAAGAGAAATTATCAAGACCTAAAGAAGTATTTCTTAGAAGTTGATTGGGAAAATGAGCTTAGAGGACAAGATTTAAATGCTGTATATAAAAAATTCTGTGAATTTTATGAAATAGGAGTCCAGAAGTACATCCCACAGCACAAAGAAGCAGATAAGAAAATACAGAAATGGTTCAATACAGAATGTAAAAAATCAAAATAATGAAGAGATTTGTTGTGGAATAGATACAGAAGACACAATAGTGAAAGGGCGTATAATAATTACAAGCAGGCAAGAAACGACTATACAAGAATAAGGAGGGAAGCCCAAAAACAGTTTGAGGAGGATATAATAAATAAAAGTAGTGATCAACCAAAGCTGTTTTACAGCTATATCAGAAGCAAAACCAAAGTAAAAGATATAATACAATCCATTACGGACGAGGGAATCACTTATACACAAGAGAAGGATATTTGTGAAGCACTAAATAAGAATTTCCAATTAGTTTTTACAGAAGAAAAAAATTTTGAAAGAGACTATGTGGAACACGCATGTCCACACATACTACCAGATATACAAATAACAGAAAAAGTAATACAGGAGGAGTTAAGTAGATTAGACAGAGGAAAAGCAGGTGGTCCTGATGAAATTTCATGTTGGGTATTACGAGAGTGCAAAGGAGTTAAGTAAACCATTATTTTTAATTTTCAAGGAATCCTTGAGTCAAGGTAAACTACCTGATATTTGGAAAAAAGCAAATATTGTCCCCTTGTTCAAGAAAGGAAATAGACAAAATCCACTCAACTACCGACCAGTATCACTGACCAGTGTTGTAAGCAAGGTATTAGAAAAGCTTATAAGAAAAGCTTGGGTAAATCATCTAGAAGAACGCAGTATGATAACAGAAAGACAGTTTGGTTTCAGAAAAGGAAAATCATGTGTTACTAATCTGTTGAGCTACTATGACAGAGTAACAAACACAATACAGGAAAGGGAAGGATGGGTGGACAGTATCTATTTAGATTTCAAGAAAGCTTTTGACACAGTACCACACCAAAGACTTTTATGGAAACTGTACCATCAAGGAGGAATTCGAGGCAAACTGTTTTGTTGGATGCAAGACTTTCTCATAAAAAGAGAAATGAGAACAGTACTAAGAGGAAACTACTCATCATGGAAAGAAGTGACTAGTGGAGTACCACAGGGTTCAGTGCTGGCACCAATCATGTTTTTAGTGTATATAAATGAAATAAACAGTAACACTGGAAATGAGAGCTATCTGAATATGCTTGCAGATGATGCAAAAATACAAAGGAGAATTACTAACACAGACTCTTGTAAAGAGCTACAAGAAGAATTAAATAAACTTCATGAATGGAGTAGTACATGGCAAATGGAATTCAATGTTGACAAGTGTCATGTAATCAAGTTTGGTAAAAGTGGAAAAAGACCTGATTGGGATTATAAGTTAGGAAATAAAACCCTATACACATCAGAAAGAGAGAAAGACCTAGGTGTGATTATCAATAACAGACTATCTCCGGCAGACCACATCAGCGAGAAGGTACGAAACATGTATACATTGCTTGCAAATATGAGAATAGCATTCACATACATAAATGAAGACATGCTAAGAAGGATAATAACATCATTCATTAGACCAACCCTGGAATATGCATCAGTAGTCTGGAGTCCTCATCTCAAAAAGCATATAGACAAGATTGAAAAAGTTCAAAGGGCCGCTACAAGATGGATACCAAGCTTAAGGGACCTAAGCTACGAAGAAAGACTAAATAAACTGAATCTACCAACACTACAGGAGAGAAGGAAAAGAGGTGACATGATAATGCTTTATAAGTGCATATCAAGGAAGGAGAAAATAGACATAAATGATTACTTAACATATGGAGAAGCATCAGCAAGAGGACACTGCCAAAAACTGCATAAGAAGAGAGGTGATAAAGACGTAAAGAAATTCAGTTTTCCAAACAGAGCAATTGATCATGAAATAGTGTGTGACAAATCACAAATCTAAGGATATGTATGATAAGTATGGTTTTAGACACGAGACAGTACGAGCTTGACTCATTCCTGTAAAGATACAATTAGGTAAGAACACACACACACACACACACACACACACACACACACACACACACACACACACACCTCTCTCTCTCTCTCTCTCTCTCTCTCTCTCTCTCACCCTTTGCGTTTTGAAGATGTGAATACCATTTTGTATAGACAAATAATCACTGGATATTTGCTCGACTTCAAAAGGAGTAACAGGAAAAATTCATGATTTATGATGAAAGTTTGTGGGAACGACCGTGACATGTTAGATCGGTCATGGTATTTATCTTTTATCATCGTGTTTTGCTTTGCCTTTGGTTTGTCTTAATATATCTCGATACCTCCTTTACGTTGGTTAAGATTTTGAGGACGTCGCACTCAGGCTCGTATATCTCACTCTCAGCCCAATCAAATCATTCGCATTAGTACTCAGATTTTTAAGACTCAGTCTCGGACGAATAAAATCATCTGACATTAGATGGAATTAAGCAGTAGAGAAAATGCAGCCATAAGAGAGTTAACTGAGAGGACCCAGAAACTCTCATTATTTACGCAGTCTGTGCCTAACATTTCACGCACATCACAACACTCACACAGAATCGGTTTTTATATATTTTTTGAAATGTGTTGGCGATTCGAGAAGACATAATTCTTTGCTTTACCATATCTCCTCTTGATGCTGCCGAGAGAATAATGGAGACAACTGAAAAGCAATATTCTTATTGTTTTGATAATAGGGTTCTCTATAATAATAATAATAATAATAATAATAATTATTATTATTATTATTGTTACTCTTGTCATTATTATTATTATTATTACTCTTGTCATTATTATTATTATTATTATTATTATTATTATTATTAAAATACAGAGAGGATGAAATATCGTGACAGAGGAAGAGGTAACAAAATTATGCTTAATTAAACTCAGACCACTAACCATGGGTGTATGCCACCCAACGCACATGACGTCATTGGCATTGTGTATGGTTCCCGTGCTCCCAGGGTTACCCGTCCTTCGGCATTGTCATGTGGCAGCCAGTAGTGGTAGAGAAGGATACACCGTCGCCCTCTGCATGTGGGTCTCTGTTGTAGGCCTTGGTCTGAACGTGAGAAACCCGAATAGTGAAGTGAACATTGGGCCCCAAGGACCTGGGAGGACATGGGAGGTTTTCCTGAGACATCTGCTAGGATTTTTTTGTGATTTTTTCGAGAAACATGCCAAAATTTCCCTACTTTGAGCCATTACTTTTAGTACTCTTTTAGTACTCATAACCGTCAACACTTACACGATTCATATTACCTATTGGAAATCAACAGACAACTATCACGTCACTGTGTAAAGCAATGCCAACCCTTGTCATACTCTCCTGCATATTTTATTTATTTATTTATTTATTTTTAGCCAGCTTGATTCACTGTCAGTTCTTGAGCCTCATATATTCTTCATACCCCTCGTTTCTCACATACTCATTTGTTATATCTATTGTCCTTCTACTTGGTCTTCCGCTCCTCCTGTCACATTTGTATTCGCTCAGATAAGCCTGTTTCATAACTCTTTTCCATTCCAGTAGTCTTAGGCACAGTACAATGGTTTCTCCTCTTCATATACCAAGTTTGAAGCATATTCCAACACTTCTTGTGATGCTCAAAGTCCCCTATCAGCTCTTCCTTCACTCCACCAAACTTTAAGCCTACTTTTCTTATCTGCCACCCGTCCCTTGTCGCGGCCCTCCCTCGCCTGTTCTTCTTACCTCTTCCTCTTCCACGTTCTTTCTTCCTTATATTTT